>NC_091132.1:3580000-3612500 GCF_040183065.1 Periplaneta americana | reverse complement strand
GTTTCTCGGAAAAAATCAATACTTTCGCGTCTGCGCACATCTCACAATTTACGAGGTATTGCACAAGATCAGTTCCGCTCCTCACTCAGATAAGAATAACATGAATACTTACGAATAATTTCAAGTTAGAAATATGGTTGAGCATAAAAAGTCGTATGAAACTTGCCTTATTCTTCGTCTTTTACTGTTGCTACTTCTCGTCACTGGAATTCTCTGCCGCCTGAAGTCAAGGGCTGCCGAACTTTAATTTCCTTTAAATGTAAATTAGAAAAATATCTTATGATGAGTTGCCAGACCTAACGTGTTGAAAATGTGTTCCACTGTATTTATTTTTATTTTTTTTTTTGTTTCTTATTTTCATTATCTAAATCGTGTTCATTTATCACTTAATGCCAATATGTATTCCACTGTGTTGTTGTTTTTTTATTATTAATCTATTTTTTGTGTTCATTTTATTTAATTGTCGGTTTCTGGTTTAATTATGTAAATCCTATTTAATTGTAATCTGATACAAATATGTATACTAATGTGTTTATTTTTATTTTTACTGTGTACATTTTTCTTTTTTATTGAATTATCGGCTTCTGTTTTTATGTGATTCGTATTTGATTCTAACAAATTAATATGTATTTCACTATGTTTATTTTTATTTTATGAGGTAAATTTTATGTAACTACCTCTTTTGATCTCATGAGTATGTAATTACTTAATTCTGATCTAGTTTTATGTTCAATTGTGTAAGCAAGTTTTAATCCTGGTTGAGTGTAAGAGAAGGCCTTACGGCCTTAACTCTGCCAGATTAAATAAAGCCATTAATATTATTATTATTGTTATTATTATTATTATTATTATTATGGTAATTAAGACGCTCGTATGAAAATTATGAAACTCGCGCTCGTTTTATAAACAAACATACTCGCGTCTTAATTACTATCATTATAGGCTCGTTGCATAATGTACTATTATTTGTCAATTGCTTTTATTCCATAATGGAATTTTTAAATAATGTATTTTAAAAACCGTTTTATTGACAATGTCTACAACAGATGTTATTACTGATCACATGACAGATACAATTAATAAGAATGTGTTTATACTGTTTGGGAATCATAACTTACTAGTAAAGCAGTGATTTACAGTAAAGTAATAACAGTTGATTTTCTCCTTCCTAACGTCTGTCACTTTGAAATGAATTGGACATTAGGCCTGTCCCTATACGTCACCGTCAACAGCTCTAATGGCCTTCATATAATTATTACTCCCTGGCAGTGATGTGCTATAAAACTGTTATAAAATGGCTGATCTCAGGTTTGAGCTAGTTCTCGTTATAATTTTCCTGCCTGTAAATGTAATTTAATCCCTCTTATAGGACATAATTTCTGATTCTTGTTACTGCCAATGAATCAAATGTTAATTTAACATTAAGGCGGCTTCTGTGAAGCGTGGACGCCTTGTTTTTGCTTTATGGGAACTTCATACTTTAATGATCCATTGAATCTGTCATTTAAGCGATGGACAGTGGCTGTATAAGTACTTAGAACCCATAACAGTACAACAAAATTGTTAACTAGTAAACGTCCGAGGTTCAGGCCCAGGATAGCAATCATTACCCCGATGAAGGCTAACGCCACGCCTTGGATATAAAGTTCTGGCTGAGGATAACCTCCATCAATCACTGAGCAGAATATCCGCATGGCTTTGCTCAGAACTGGATGCTAACATGTACATATTTACGGTAAAGTGGGAAAGCGTATTACTGCCTTCTGCCGATCAGCAGACGACTTTAATATACGAGAACATTCAATCTAATTTCCTCAGATCTTTCCTCATTTTACGCTGTTTGTCCACTTACATTTATATTTCATTCTTAAGTTAGTGGTACTTTCCTGGGATTCAGTAAAACCTTCGTACTATTTCGTTTACATTTCTTGAATTTCACTTCACAACATTTTCAAGAGTGGACTCTTTTCAGTCAGTTAAATTGAGCTTGAAAACTGAAAAAAAAAACTATGTTGATTATTAAAAATCATGGAACTTCTCTTCATTAAAAGAATAAATAAGTAAATAAGTGCCAATTGAATGAAGTAATAAAACATTCAATAGATCAACAAATAAATAAATAAATGAATAAATAAATAAATGAATGAATAAATAAATAAATAAATAAATAAATAAATAATTGAATGAATAAATAAATAAATAAAAAACAAAGGAACAAATGCATAAATAAAGAAACAAAAAAACTAATAAATGAACGAATGAATAAATGAATAAATAAATAAAAAACAAATGCATAAATAAGTGAATGAATAAATAAATAAATAAATGATTGAATAAATAAATAAAAATGATTGAATAAATAAATAAATAAATAAATAAAAAGAAAGGAACAAATACATAAATAAAGAAACAAAAAAACGAATAAATGAACGAATGAATAAATAAATAAACAAATAAAAAAAACAAAGGAACAAATGGATAAATAAAGAAACAAAAAACGAATAAATAAACGAATGAATAAATGAATACATAAATAAACAAAGAAACAAATGCATAAATAAATGAACGAATGATTAAGTGAATAAATAAATAAACAAAGAAACAAATGCATAAATAACTGAATGAATGAATAAATGAATAAACAAAAAAACAAATGCATAAATAAATGAACGAATGATTAAGTGAATAAATAAATAAACAAAGAAACAAATGCATAAATAACTGAATGAATGAATAAATGAATAAACAAAGAAACAAATGCATAAATAACTGAATGAATGAATAAATGAATAAACAAAGAAACAAATGCATAAATAACTGAATGAATGAATAAATGAATAAACAAAGAAACAAATGCATAAATAAATGAACGAATGATTAAGTGAATAAATAAATAAACAAAGAAACAAATGCATAAATAAATGAATAAATAAATAAATAATAGATAATATTAAATTTGATAGTGTAGGCCTATCTATTATAAGTACAAAAAATCGAATGAATATGTAAATGAACAATTAAATGAAATAAACGTAACTAATAGAAATCATGTGGGTCAAAATGTTTCATCGAAATTTTCTACATCCCGGTCCACAAATTTTTTTTAAGGTTGTATGTAACACTCATATTTACATTACCAATATATGACTAAAAGAGATTTCCTGCTGTAATATTTGCAAATACCGGTATGTAAAATTATAGATTTTCATTCCATAAATAATCAGAGGAAGTTTCAATAAACATATTCAGTAAGTTGTCAATGAAATATTATATATAATAAAATACAATACAAGTGCTTGTTTTCTTCCAAGAACTAATAAAAGATCCTAAATGCTTTAGGATGGATATTAAAAAGTCGTTTTGGGGTCGGAGGTTTCCGACGTCTGGTCTTGCACCAACTTTCTGTTCCCCTCCCAATAAATATCTTCTAAATGACACAAGCAAATCAGGTTCAGATTGGGGTTAGCTTGAGGAACACACTGTAGCTATGTTACGGGTGTATTAATTACGACAGGTAGGCCTCGGTGTATCACTGTAAATGGCAATGGGTGGGCTGTCTGTGTGATATATAGCCACACACCATGGGTGACGTTCAAAATGGAGCAGGTAGTAGCTTATGCCGGGCCTCTATGTGTGTGGCTGAAGCCCAGAGGGTCCTAGGGAAGTCAATGCAATTCATCCAAAGCCCCTGAATGTAATGCACGTGACATGTAATCAGGATTTCAATATTAAATTAAAAGAAACTACAATTATCATCATCATCACCACTACCACCACCAACAACAACAACGACAACAACAACAACAACAACAACAACAACAACGTCCCTTCCGGTTTATGTCAGTCATACTTTTTAGTGGTGTAACTGTTACGTCACTATGCTAGCAATTGGTTGAGAGATTCGCATTTCCAAACCTAGGCAGTATTGCCAATTCAGCGATTTTCCCGCTAGATTTGGCGGTTTTCAGTGTTAGTATAGCGGGTACAAATTTATGAAATATGTATTCCTGGTATAAGGATGTAGCGGATATTTTAGCACTTACAGCGGCAAAATAATCTCATCTTACATTGCCAATATAGCAATTTAACGATTTCTGCACTGTTTCATAGCGGGTTTTTAAGAATCGAGTTGGCAACGCTGAACCTAGGTGAGGGCAATCTATTTTAACCCGCTATTGGCGCGTGTGATATGAGAGTCACATGAAGTATATATCGTACATTTGTACAAATATTTACAATGAGGTTACTGTTTCATGACTGGGTTTGTTAAAGATTCGTTAGTATGAGTATATTATGAGAGAATAAGTACAGGGTGATTCACCAGGATTTACCGTCACTTACAGAGCTTATTTCTTCAGACATTCTAAGCAAAAAGTGCCATATAAACATTTGTCCTAATCCCGATATTTTCACAGTCACACTAATTTGAAGTTGTTTCTAAAATACCTTTATTCTTTAGTTTTAAGGGTAAAAGAATATTTCAAATAAAGCATTAACTATTCAGGAGTATTATTTATTTAATTAGCTAATATTCTCAAGCTAAAAATGTGTTGTGAATTCCATAGTTGCTTTGTACAATTTTTTTTTCTTCCGATTTTTAACTACAAAATTATATTTTCTTACGCATTTATCACAATAGTTGTTACAAATCACGACGCTCTTGTAAATTCTTCAAGGCTGTACATTAGGATGCATAATTAAACTGAAAAGAATCAAGTTCCTGAAGTCGTATGATTTGTAACAATTTTTATGATAAGTGCGTAAGAATGATGTCATTTTTAGTTAAACATTGAAAATCAACAAATGTACAAAGCAATTCACAACACATTTTTAGCTTCAGAACACTATACGATGAAAGAGTAATGGAACGGAGAAAAATTCTCTCCGGCGCCGGGATTTGAACCCAGGTTTTCAGCTCTACGTGCTGATGCTTTATCCACTAAGCCACACCGGATACAACTCCGACGCCGGTGTGGCTTAGTGGATAAAGCATCAGCACGTAGAGCTGAAAACCCGGGTTCAAATCCCGGCGCCGGAGAGAATTTTTCTCCGTTCCATTACTCTTTCATCGTATGATGACGCAGAATATCTGCATGGAAATATCATATGTACTTCGGTACATTAAAATAATATATTCAGAACACTAGTCAATCAAAGAAATTATACTTCTGAATAGTTCATTCTCTATCTGTAATATTTTTTTAGCCTTAAAACTAAAGAAGAAAAGTATTTTACTAACGACTTCAAATTAGTGTACAGAGGTATGAAAATTATTAGAATAATCTTAATTTTAAAGGTTTTTTAATAGTTTCTTCACAAATATTCATTCAATTGATGAATATTGGTATATAATATTACTATACTGATGTAGGATATATTTACTACTAACAATGCCGGAGAGCATTTTCTTATTTTTTCTTATTTTACAATTGTTATGGGAATTCAGAAATTATTATATTATGTTGGCGGAATTGGAAAGATAAAAAATTATATGAACAAAACAGATGTATACGTTCATTTGAACCTTCACAACAATGTAAACGCAAAGAACAATTTATTTAAAGCATTTCTTAATTAATTTTTGATGTTTCCAATTCCGCCAACATAATATAATAATTTCTGAATTCCCATAACAATTGTAAAATAAGAAAAATACCAATGTACAACAATGCTTTCCGGCATTGTTAGTAGTAAATATATCCTACATCAGTATAGTAATATTATATACCAATATTCATCAATTCAATGAATGTTTGTGAAGAAACTATTAAAAAACCTTTAAAATTAAGATTATTCTAATAATTTTCACACCTCTGTAACTTTGAAAATATTGAGATTAGGACACAAGTTTGTATGACATTTTTCGCTCAGAATGTCTTCGTAAATAAGCTCCGTAAGTGACGGTAAATCCTCGTGAATCACCCTGTATAATACATTTAAGAATGTAAGTCTATACCTCTAGCAAACACCATATAAATGCTAAGAGTCTGATCCGTTGCTAAGCAGGTGACGTCATATATTGAAACTTTCGTAAAGTTTGATCTATTTGCCTCTCGAACATAAACGCTGATGATGAAGAATCTCCTATTCTACATTGATTCTGAGAAATGTCGGGTACTGGACGAATAGAGTTCAATCGGTCTGTAATCGTCTTCTTTGAATAAGTCCCGCGGGTATATACGACGATCCGCATTTCCATAGGATTCCTATCAGCACGTGCATCTCCCGATAACAATCATTAATACGTGTGGCAGCGTCGTAACTTCCGTAACTGATGCGGATTCCATTGTGATCGCGCCTGGTGGTGGGGAGTGGAATTAATTTAAGTGCCGTTTTAATGTACCAGGCGAGCTTGAGGAAGCTTTCTGACTGCATTAACTTTGTGAAACCGCAAATTCATCCATTCTGATTTAAGTATCAGCTAATGGTGATGCGTGCTTATATCGTGTTTTTGTGGCACTGTAACAAGACTTGATAACCACACGCGCCTCGTTCACAGTAATTGTTTACACATAGAGTAATCGTGTTGGGCCAATTTGCAAGGAGTTCCCTTGGGCAACTCCGTACGTATTTGCCATTACAGCGGCTCTCATGATTTGGAACGGAATATTTTTTAAAGTACACACATTTCGAAGAAGTAAGATCTCTTAAATGTTATTCATAGGTTTCAAAAAAGGCATATGACTCGGTTAAGAGACAAGTTTTATATGATATTCTTATTGAATTTTGTATTCCCAAGAAACTAGTACGATTAATTAAAATGTGTCTCAGTGAAACATACAGCAGAGTCCGTATAGGTCAGTTTCTGTCTGATGCGTTTCCAATTCATTGTGGGCTAAAGCAGGGAGATGCACTATCACCTTTACTTTTTAACTTTCCTCTAGAGTATGCCATTAGGAAAGTCCAGGATAACAGAGAGGGTTTGGAATTGAACGGGTTACATCAGCTACTTGTCTATGCGGATGACGTGAATATGTTAGGAGAAAATCCACAAACGATTAGGAAAAACACAGGGAATTTTACTTGAAGCAAGTAAAAAGATAGGTTTGGAAGTAAATCCCGAAAAGACAAAGTTTATGATTATGTCTCGTGACGAGAATATTTTACGAAGTGGAAATATAAAAATTGGAAATTTATCTTTTGAAGAGATGGACAAGTTCAAATATCTGGGAGCAACAGTAACAAATATAAATGACACTCGGGAGGAAATTAAACACAGAATAAATATGGGAAATGCCTCTTATTATTCGGTTGAGAAGCTTTGATCATCCAGTCTGCTGTCAAAAAATCTGAAAGTTAGAATTTATAAAACAGTTACATTACCGTTTGTTCTTTATGGTTATGAAACTTGGACTCTCATTTTGAGAGAGGAATATAGATTAAGGTTGTTCGAGAATAAGGTGCTTAGGAAAATTTTGGGGCTAACAGGGATGAAGTTACAGGAGAATGGAGAAAGTTACACAACACAGAACTGCACGCATTGTATTCTTCACCTGACATAATTAGGAACATTAAATCCAGACGTTTGAGATGGACAGGGAATGTAGCACGTATGGGCGAATCCAGGAATGCATATAGAGTGTTAGTTGGGCCGCCGGAGGGAAAAAGACCTTTGGGGAGGCCGAGACGTAGATGGGAAGATAATATTAAAATGGATTTGAGGGAGGTGGGATATGATGATAGAGACTGGATTAATCTTGCTCAGGATAGGGACCAATGGCGGGCTTATGTGAGGGCGGCAATGAACCTCCGGGTTCCTTAAAAGCCAGTAAGTAAGAAAGATCTCTTCAATATGTAACGATGCTATATTTTTCGTGCGGATAATTGACATGTAGGCCTATAGAAACTCTACTGGTCAAGCCATTTTAATTGACATACGTAATTTACCGGTCAATACTTTTTAATTGAAATATTTTATTGGTTGTACGTTGCATAAATTCTAAACATGTAGCTAGTTTTTCTTCAGGTGAAGTTAAAGTTAGGGCGTGCGTTTAGAAACTAAGTTTGATTAAAACAATGTTTACTTTTAACTCTTTGCAGCATAGAGGTTGTTCAGATGAACAATATTTTTTTTATTCTTTCTCTATAATATACTACCATTACTTACTTACTGGCTTTTAAGGAACCCGGAGGTTCATTGCCACCCCCACATAAGCGGGCCATCGGTCCCTATCCTGAGCAAGATTAATCCATTCTCTATCTTCATATCCCACCTCCCTCAAATCCATTTTAATATTATCCTCCCATCTACGTCTCGGCCTCCCTAAAGTTCTTTCTCCCTTCGGTCTCCCAACTAACACTCTATATGCATTTCTGGATTCGCCCATACGTGCTACATGCCCTGCCCATCTCAAACGTCTGGATTTAATGTTCCTAATTATGTGAGGTGAATAATACAATCCGTGCAGTTCTGCGTTGTGTAACTTTCTCCATTCTCCTGTAACTTCAACCCTTCTGGCCTCAAATATTTTCCTAAGCACCTTATTCTCAAACATCCTTACCCTCTGTTCTTCTCTCAAAGTGAGAGTCCAAGTTTCATAACCATACATCACCTAACATAAATTCAGACGTTTAAAATGGGCAGGGCATATAGCACGCATGTGTGAATCCTTAAATGTTCATAGAGTGTTAGTTGGGAGTCCTGAGAGAAAGAAACCTCTGGGAGGCCGAGACGTAGATGGGAGGATAATATTAAAATGGATTTTAGGGAGTTGGAATATGATGGTAGTAACTGGATTATTATTGCTTAGGTTAGAGACCGATTGCGGGCTTATGTGAGGGCGGCAATGAACCTCCGGGTTCTCTAAAACCCGTTTGTAAGTAAATAATAAAAGACGGTTCGAATTAATACATCATCGTAGTCAATTATATACCAAGCTTTGCGCATGGGGTTGACTGTGTGATGTTGCGCTTACTCTTTACTTTGTCTGTAATTTTATTAGTGGCATTAGTCTGTGCTTATTGAATTTATGATCTTGCACGCGTGAGTGGTTTGCACGCATAGAATGGCGTGTTTGATACTCCATGCTGGTTGTATTTGCTATTTATTCACTTCTTATAGTACCCCGCTCGAGATTCGAAGAGAAATAAGAATTTTTTAAATTTATTTATTTAATACTTTACACTTGAGCTACATTAGGCATTGCAGCCCGAAAGAGCAGAAGCTCGTGCTCAGTTCAGATCAGTTATACAAAATATATCACAGAATTAAGAGAGTTCATTGAGCACAGTAACATTAATAAATGGTAAAATACATACAGCATGTAATAACAGGGTCTATATGCAAATAGAAAATACAAAAGTACATAAATATTAGAGTATCAATTTTTAACTCAATTAGCTTAAACAATTAAATAATTAATCTGATTTGTTTCTTGAATCTGTGTGTGTTAAGTGTACTTAGCTCAGGGTAAGCTCTAATTAATTCATTATATATTTTGGGTCCAAAATTTCTGCTGTGTTTTAATCCAGCAGTTGTGTGGCATTTGGGAGTATTTAGAAAGAAACTAGTTTTGTCTCGTATGGTATTCATGAGGACCAAATTTAAATCTATTGTGGTTTTTATGGGAGTAAATCAGCAATGTTTGTTTATAAATTTTTTCTAGATTTGATACACCAAATTCGTGAAAAATTAATTTTGTTGGGTAATCAAAAGGTTTATAGAGACAAATTTTGATATTTCTTTTGTGGAGCAAATTTAAAGGATGGAGAGTCGATTTTGCCATTCCTCCCCAACCTAAAATACCATACTGAATTATTGATTGAAACAGAGCTAAGTACACAGTACGCAGAACATAAACAGGTAAATAAGAGCGTAGAATGGAAAATTTGTGGATTGTTTTACGCAATCTGTTACACAGGAAGGAGATATGCTTGTCCCATTTTAAATGTTCGTCAAGAATAATGCCTAAATATTTAACTTGTGAGGATATACTCAAAGTGTTACATGAGCAAGTAGGTAGGTTACAATCATGTATTGTTATACTTCTATTATTATTCATTTTTAGTTGCTCAAGGCCATGTGATGTTAATGAAAATGGTATTAATTTTGTTTTAGAAACGTTCAAAGAAAGTAAGTGAGCATCCAGCCATTCTTTAATAATGTTAATACCACTGTTAGAATTTTGATAAGTTTCATTCCAACTCGAACCGCTAAACATAACCACAGTATCGTCAGCATAAGAATACAGGGTACCAGAATATTTCTCAATGTCGATTTTAAGTAAATCGTTGATATATATTAAAAACAAAACAGGTCCTTAAATCGTCCCCTGAGGTACACCTATATCAATGTTACGTGATTCACTAAGGCAGGGATGAGACGATATTAGCTCCCAATCATGGTAGAAGAGCTCGACCTTGATCACGAGCGCATAGCGCATCCACTACGTAGCGTCGTAACGTAGACAACAGGGATGTACATGCACATGCAGCGAATAAAGGCAGCAATTATTACAATAACTTGCGTTACTAAATTTCTGGCTATGTAATAGGGCTAATTACTAAGTTATTTAATACCTACATGTACATATATAAACAAATCGCAAAGGGAAGGGTTTTTTTAGGAACAAAAAGAGAAATAGGAAAAGTTGATTGTATGTAAACCATTTTCTTGTTAAAAGCAATTATTTATTATGTAAATACTTCACTTCATTGGTTAGGAGAAACTAATAGGGTCTACCTGCTCGACGTGTGTGATCTCTAAATACTTTTGAGTATTTGTTGAAAAAATAGTAATGGCAATATAGATTGAAATAGAGTATATTGATTGTGTGATTGTGAAAATGTAGTCCTTACTCTCCAGTCGTGATTATGTAATGAGTTTTCTTAGAGTGATTTGTGAGATGCACGTAACATGAAAAAACCAAATTGATTAAATTAAGATATTGAGAGCCATCGTAAATTTTGGGGTCAATCATTTAACGGGATATGTAGGCCTATGACTTTGAAAACTTCCAAAATTTCGGCCAAAATTTGTAAAATTTAAACTATATAAACAGATCTATAATAATATAATCTGTACAAAATTTGGTGCAATTAGGTCTAATAGTTTTGAAATTGTATTTTTAAGTATATTTTATATTGACGTTACTAAAAAAGCTGCTTGCATCAAAGTTTTCAAAATGTTTAGTTCATATTTGCTAAAAATCTTGAAAATAGTTATTGGAATAAAAGTGAATTGGCTTTTTGAGCTTAGTAATAGTATAAGTTAAAGTGCAATTACAGATCAAATATTATTTGTAAATTAAAGAAACACGTAGTCTAATAAAAGTAAATATCCAGAAACAAGCAACAAATAAAAGATAAACAATACATTTAAAATAAAGGAATAAAAGGAATCTCGATACAGTCTACTGACCCAAATGTAAATTAATTTACTTTCGATGTCAATTCCGAAATTAATTTATTTCTCTTTTCTCCTGAATAATGCCTATATATTTTTTTCATGTTGCGTCTTATAATGCCGTTTTATGTTCCTTTTTTTGCAAATGATATATTTTTTACACAATAAACACTGGACTTCATCACCATGCTCGAAGCATAAATATTGTAGGATCTTCCACTCTTCCTTGAAAGCTTCAAGCGCTTCCGTTCCGTCATGATGCGCTGTGTTCTAAGATCTGTACATCCTTTAGCAACGTTTACAGGTAAAAGAGCTCCCCGCGCGAGCAGCGGGCGTAGAAGAGCTCTCGCTCGCAATTATTAGTCACGATCGCAAGACTTCACTAAGGTGATCATTTATTTTAGTTGCTTGAGATCTGTTACTTAAGTAAGATTTAAATAATTTTAAAGCCATTCCATTAATTCCCAATCTGTCCATTTTATTCAAAAGTATATTGTGATTAACTGTATCGAAAGCTTTTTGTAAGTCTAGAAAAATTCCTAGACATTTATTTCCTATATCTTACTTACAAATGGCTTTAAAAGAACCCGAAGGTTCATTGCCGCCCTCACATAAGCCCACCATCGGTCCCTATCCCGTGCAAGATTAATCCAGTCTCTATCATCATATCCCACCTCCCTCAAATCCATTTTAATATTATCCTCCCATCTACGTCCCGGCATCCCCAAAGGTCTTCTTCCCTTCGGCCTCCCAACTAACACTCTAGGTGCATTTCTGGATTCGCCCATACGTGCTACATGTCCTGCCCATCTCAAACGTCTGGATTTAATGTTCCTAATTATGTCAGCTGAAGAATACAATGCGTGCAGTTCTGCGTTGTGTAACTTTCTCCATTCTCCTGTAACTTCATCCCGCTTAGCCCCAAATATTTTCCTAAGCACCTTATTCTCAAACACCCTTAACCTACGTTCCTCTCTCAGAGTGAGAGTCCAAGTTTCACAACCATAAAGAACAACCGGTAATATAACTGTTTTATAAATTCTAACTTTCAGATTTTTGGCCAGCAGACTGGATGATAAGAGCTTCTCAACCGAATAATAAATTTCCTATATCTAATTGTTGAATCATTAATACCGATATTTGAATACCGGAAAAACTGCAAAAGTGTCAGTATTGGATTGCAAGTCACAGCTAAGGAGATCCGCTTCACATTTCTGCGACTGCGCATTTACTGCTCTCCTACAAATCAGAGCGGACTCGCCAAGCGAAGCTAAGCGGGGGCATTAAGGAGAAAGTCCAGGCGGACATGATGCCCACGCGCACGCTCGCCGACTGAAACAGATTTTCATATCAGACAAATTTTGCTAATATTTACTGTTATGTCGTATAAAACCAGTGCTGTGCGCAGTCTATCATCTAGATTATGAAACTGCTTTCTTCTACGCTACTACAAACTGTTTCGTGATGACAGCATCGTGTTTCATAACTGAAGGTTGTTTTTCCTGACTACATTCACAAGTGTAACAGTCGTCCAGTGCATTGCTGCCATGTTTATGGTCTAATTCGCGCGTGTCTCTTTTTTCTATCACCTTTTCACCTCCCTTTCCTTAACATTTCCTTTCAAAAACTTCTTGTACCTTGTCTACGAGCACAAATGTTTCAGAGATCGTATCGTTTACTATTTCTAATTGCACATAATTATTTATACACAGCAAATATGCTGCGATAGTTCACGAATAAGGAAATAACGCAACTTGTGTGTGCGATGACAGAACTTCTTGTTTATCTAGCGTAGCGTACTCTGGCCATAACTCAAAACGGAAACAACCCGCTTACGTTGTAATGCTTTCCACGCGTTCATTTTAATTCTTGCCACATTTTATTAACTCGTAAATGTCTCAAAATCGCTGCTGAAGATTTATTACTGACTGGCGTATTAAACTGGGAATTTTACTGAGTAGATAAGACTGTCAAGTTATAGAGTAACTAATTGTCTTGGCTGGAATTTTGACACGGCTTTTAAATACGCTACTTGTTGTATTCAGATTTTTAAGTAGAGGAAAATGTAGGTTGCAATTCAGGACTGAACTCGTGAATTGATAAATTGGGTAGGGTGGCTAGACAATAGTAATATGCGTTACAAGAGCGGTATGTTGAAGTTTTCATGTTCGAGGAAAAGTTTGAAAAAGCGAAACGTAGTTGAGCTTTTTTAATTTCCGAGAATTCAGAGAAAACATACCGCTCGTGTATCGTACATTATTTTGTGCGAAGATCGTTTATTACATACCTGAAAGAGGAATTTCTAATTAGTTGCAATGAAATCTCTATCTTGGTTTCTGTTCAATGACGGCAAATTTGCAAAACAAAAATATCTATCTTCAACATTGTTGCTTTAAAATGTTTTCTGTATTTACTATACTCCAGCAGGCCGTGATATACATCTGTCTTTTTTCCCCCCAGTCTATGGAATCTTGTTGATTTTTTCACGGCTTCCTTAACGTTACTTGCATCACGAATCCAGTAACTTTAGTGGAGTTGTAGAGTTTACTTAATTTTTGCAAATATTTAAAAACAATAATTAACATTGCAATTTAGGTGAAATTGCAGTGGTAAGTTTCCAATTTATAATTATTACTATGTTAAACGTCTCTAAAAATTATATGTTAAAAGCCTAAAGTAGTAAAATCAATATGTCACTTAAGCGGTAAGAAGAGGGAAATTGTTGTGTGTGTTAGGTTGGGAATACTGAATGTGGAATTTTAGACTTTCCGCGGATTGGTTTTGTGCGGAAACCAAGCAAATACGCACGATCTCGCACAAAGAATTATTGCATTACTATAGTGATGTTGAGAAGTATTGGTATGTATGTATGTTATTATTGTAATTATTATTAGTTAACAGTGATGATATAACATACGATGATAAAGTGAAATAATCAACTCTGCACTGCTCGCTGCTCCATAAGAAAGTGATTCACTAATTTATCGAATTACTGATTTATTTACTGCTTGAATAAATAGGGAGTGAATAGTTGAGTTATTGCGTAGTGAGTGAAAGAATGATCAGGTTGAATATTCCAGCGGTAAGGGATTGTCTGACATTGATTGCTAAGTGAATGAATCAGCGGCTTTTGGGATGAGCGAGGGAGCGATTTAATGAGTACTTAGTATTGACTGAGTGAGAAGGACAAGTGTGTGACTAAGTGATTAATTGAATGCATGAATCATTGAGTAAAGGAGAACGAGTGAATGATTGAGTGAACTAGTGACTGATTGAGTAAACGAGTGAATGATTGAGTGAACAAGTGAATGATTGAGTAAACGAGTGAATGATTGAGTGAACAAGTGAATGATTGAGTAAACGAGTGAATGATTGAGTGAACAAGTGACTGATTGAGTAAACGAGTGAATGATTGAGTGAACTAGTGACTGATTGAGTAAACGAGTGAATGATTGAGTGAACAAGTGAATGATTGAGTGAACGATTAATTAACGAGTGAGTGATTGAGTGAACGAATGAAAGATTGAGAGAATTAGTAAATAACTAAGGACCAAGTGAATAATTGAGTAAATAAAGGGAATGATTGAGTGAACAAATGAATGATTGAGTGAATGATTCAGTGAACGAGTGAGTGATTGAGTGAACGAGTAGTGATTGAGTGAATTAGTAAATAACTAAGGATCAAGTGATTAATTGAGTGAATAAGAGAATGATTGATTGAACAAATGAATGATTGAGTGAATAATTCAGTGAACGAGTAAGTGATTGAGTGAACGAATGAAAGATTGAGTGAATTAGTAAATAACTAAGGAACAAGTGAATAAATGAGTGAGCAAGAGACTGATTGAGTAAACAAATGAATCATTGAGTGAGTGATTCAGTGAACGAGTGAATGATTGGGTGAACGAGTAAAAGATTGAGTGAATAAAGGAATGATAGAGTGAATGATTCAGTGAACGAGTGAGTGATTGAGTTAACAAACAAATTATTGAGTGAATGATTCAGTGAACGAGTGACTGATTGGGTGAAGGAGTGAAAGATTGAGTGAATTAGTAAATAACTAAGGAGCAAGTGAGTAATTGAGTGAGCAAGAGAATGATTGAGTGAACAAATGAATCATTGAGTGAATGATTCAGTGAACGAGTCAGTGATTGAGTGAACGAGTGAAAGATTGAGTGAATTAGAAATAACTAAGGAACAAGTGAATAATTGAGTGAGCAAGAGAATAATTGAGTGAATAATTCAGTGAACGAGTAAGTGATTGGGTGAACGAATGAAAGATTGAGTGAATTAGTAAATAACTAAGGAACAAATGAATAATTGAGTGAACGAGTGAATAAGTGAATGATTCAGTGTACGAGTAAATGATTGGGTGAACGGGTGGAAGATTGGGTGAATTAATAAATAACTAAGGAACAAGTGAATAATTGAGTGAATGTTTCAGTGAACGAGTGAATAATTGGGTGATTAAGTAAACAAGTAAATGATTGAGTGAGTACGTGAATTAGTGAACGAATGAATAATTTAATGAATAAGTACGTGAATGAGTGAGTGGGTGAGTGAATGAGTGAATAAGTGAGAGATTGAGTGATTGAGTGGGTGGTTGGGTAAGTAAATGAACGAGTGAAAGAAGTGAACGAGTTAATAAATGGATGAATGAGTGAACGAGTGATTGATTGAATGAATAAGTGCGTGGATAAGTGAACAAGTGAATTAGTGAGTGAACGAGTGAAGGGTTGAATGAATGAAATTATGATCGGGAATTTGGATCTGTAGATTAACATATTAATTAATGAGTGTATATTTTGTCCAGTGACATTTCAGACTACTAGATAAATAATCACTATTACATTAAATGAATTTCTTAAATTTACCTTACTTAGTTTGAGCCGAAATTTAAGATGAGGTAGTTTCGGAATAATGAAGTTGACCATGTAACATGAAGGTGGAAGAGGATATAAGGCACCATGTTGTAAATCTGAAGCGGTGCTAGGTCCAACATGACACACGAAGTGGCATCTTGTTGGCAGTTAGCTGCAGGCCCAGTGACGGGCTGCAGTCTTTCTCCGCCGTTATGTAAACAGCGCACCTACCGCTCTGATTGGTGCGCGGGGTTTCTTGATACGCAGTCGGCGTTACAGCGAGTTAATTTGTTTTCCAAATTGTTCATGACTCATACCTACTGAGAAAGTACTCCGCTTCGTTTCGTAGTCTATTAATCACTGGACTACAACTTGGACTTCAATTCCTCACCAGTAGAAGGCAGATAGTAGCTTTAGGCATACAGTAATTTCCGAAAGAAGCCATTCTTATGATTTGTATTACCCTCAGTTGGGTTTAAACCTGCAAACTTCGGGTCCAGTGGTAACCAGTGGACCACCGAGGTGGATGCCATAGTGATTTAAGGTGGTTTCAAAAACTTATACAATTTTCATTCAAAATTCATGAATTTTAAACTACATAAACATACCTACAT
The DNA here is from genome assembly GCF_040183065.1 of Periplaneta americana. Lineage (NCBI taxonomy): Eukaryota > Metazoa > Arthropoda > Insecta > Blattodea > Blattidae > Periplaneta > Periplaneta americana. The sequence goes on along the minus strand of NC_091132.1, from coordinate 3,595,680 downwards.
GTAGAAAACTTGGTGCTATTAGGTATAACAGTTTTGAAATTATATATTTTTAAATATATTTTACATTGATGTCACTACAAAGACTCCTTGACAAAGTTCTCAAAATTTTAAGTTTATATTTGCTCAAAAGCTTGAAAATAGTCGTGGGAATAAAAATTACTTGGCTTTTTGAGTTCTCTCTAAATAGAGAGTCACAATAATTTTTTTCACGATCGTGTTTTTTGTTGTATTTACAGCTATTGTTGATAGGCCTCAAAAGTTAGAATTCCCACACAGAAACTCGTTGCTAGGGAAACCATTCTTCAAAACATAAAACTATATTGAAATATTGTTAGTTACCATTACAGTGTATTTTAATCTAGCAATAAGTGTAATATAAATATGCCTAAATGAACTTAATGTTATTATTTCATATAAGTATTAATCAAATTTCATTTATGAACACTTAATTGACCTCTCTGAGAAGTTTGAGACCAATCTGACAATAACTATTGTGCAAGGAACTTCTGTTAATCAAGAAACTGCTTAAAATTTTAAAGTCGAGAAAATAGCATTAAAAAAAGAAGACATTTCTCTCAACTCACTCACGCAATGTATGTTTGACCACATTTGATTAAATGTGGTAGCTAGTAGGTTTTGTCCATTTTCGACCTTTTTCCCTTCAGAATTTTCTAGAGCTCCTTCAGTGGAGCAGCGAAACCTGAAGTGAGACAAGTGGCCAACAGGTTTGGAGCTCACATATTCGGTTTTTTCAACCCCGAACTCCCTTGCAGGATGTGTTTTCGCGTACGTTTTAAAGTTTCTCCTTCCATTTTCCTCTCTTTCAATATGATTAAAATGTGATAGTAGGTTAGAACGGTGAAGGTTTAAGGTTAGAAAGGGGCTTGTCTGTATAGGTACAGAAAGATTTTTGTAATTTTTTTATAATTTCTTTTTTCTCTATTTCAATGTTATATAAAACTCATGTGATACAGTTTGAAGGGCTCTCAACTAGGAAATTTAACCGTATTATGAAACTGTGTCCCACTTAGAAGGATCGAGCAATAAAGTATATACTAACCATTTAAAATCTGATTAAGATATTGTTTTGATTTACGTACATATGAAAGGTGCAGAAACTGTCCAAGTTTATGCACCAATGGTTTAAAAACAGTTGCATGTTCATGCACATGCGCACTAACAAGCCTGGCGCCATTCAGTATACCATTCCGTCATTGGACCATTCTTCTTAATCGAGGCGACAGTCAAAGGGAATGTGTATCTGGAGATATTGCAGAATTTTTGTTGTTGATCAATCCCTCCCAGAATCGGTTTTTCAGCAATATGGGGCTCCACCCCATTATTATGGAGCAGTGCGTTGCTTCTTAAATTCAAAGTTTCCCAATAGTTTGATCGGAAGAGGACTCTTGCCTGGCCACCTAGGTCACCCGACTTGACGCCCATTGACTTTCCTCTGGGGTTTTGTGGCAAGTGTTGTGTACCAACGTGATACAGTTGACACTTTGGAAAAACTGAGACAACGCATTATAAATGCAGCTGAGCTGATCACCCCACAAATGTTATGGAACACTTGGCAGAAGGTTGAGTACCTTTTGGATGTCTTCAGGGTAGCTCGAGGCGCACACATCGAGTTATACTGACCATCCTCCGAACTTCGGAGAGTTTTTACATCAAGTTACACAAAAAGTTATGTTATAAAACTATTATTTATACTCTAAATTAGCACTTATTTCTCGATCCCTCTAAGCGGGACATGGTGTATAATTACTTACTTTCTTACTTACTGGTTTTTAAGGAACCCGGAGGTTCATTGCCGCCCTCACATAAGCCCGCCATTGATCCCTATCCTGAGAAAGATTAATCCATTCTCTACCATCATACCCCACCTCCCTCAAAACCATTTTAATATTATCTTCCCATCTACATCTCGGCCTCCCCAAAGGTCTTTTTCCCTCCGGCCTTCCAACTAACACTCTATATGCATTTCTGGATTCGCCCATACGTGCTACATGCCCTGCCCATCTCAAATATATGGATTTAATGTTCCTAATTATGCCAGGTGAAGAATGCAATGCGTGCAGTTCTGTGTTGTGTAACTTTCTCCATTCTCCTGTAACTTCATCTCTCTTAGCCCCAAATATTTTCCTAAGCACCTTATTCTCAAACATCCTTAATCTCTGTTCCTCTCTCAGAGTGATAGTCCAAGTTTCACAACCATAAAGAACAACCGGTAATATTACTGTTTTATAAATTCTAACTTTCAGATTTTTTGACAGCAGACTGGATGATAAAAGCTTCTCAACCGAATAATAACACGCATTTCCCATATTTATTCTGCGTTTAATTTCCTCCCGAGTATCATTTATATTTGTTACTGTTACTCCCAGGTATTTGAAGTTTTCTACCTCTTCAAAGGATAAATTTCCAATTTTTATATTTCCATTAGGTACAATATTCTCGTCACGAGACATAATCATATACTTTGTCTTTTCGGGATTTACTTCCAAATCTATCGGTGTATAATTACGAACATAAAAACAAAAAAAAAAATGGATTTCTTAATTTTTCATCATTATTTCAACATAGTTTCCTTTTAAATTTAAATGAATATCTCGACTCTGATTGCGAGACACTTGGGAATGCAATACAACGTCGACGCGTGTAGGCAGAATAGCTAAGCAAGACAATGTGGACCATCACAAAGACTTGTGCGCAGGACGCAATCTCGATGGCACGGAGATTAGCAGCAACCTGATCTGCTCCGTTACAGTCAATTGATTATGCTAATTCCGTCGTTCAGGACAGCAACAATGGCCGGGATTAATCACGTACTGCGAACTGAAAATAAGAAGGCACTCATTATGGAAAACGGGGCATGACCATTCGCTTAAAAATGTCGAAGGAATGACGAAAATTACACAATTATGAATAATCTGGTTTTTAGTTTTCACCTCGTGTAGCGAATAACGCTCCTTAGAAGTATAATCGGTAATTTACGGATAAATATTCCTGCTTGCAAAACTCTGAGCAGGTATACTAACTGTTAATTTAATAGACGGAGTTCGCAACGCCTTCTGGTGCCGAATGCTCTTCCAGACTCCAACCAGCCGTGTCCAGCACTTGCTCCCGGTGTTACCTAACTGCATAATTTGCTCTTCGTCTGAAAAAATAGTGACGATTAGACCAAGGATTTATGTGCACTAAAAACTACCAAAATATCCAACTAAAACCTTAATTTTATATTTAATATTTGAGATTCTTATAAGTTTTGTATATTGATTACTAGAACCCGGATGTTTAGGCATTTATTTTGGTTAAAATAGGCAAGCGTATAGGCACTAAAATAGTAAGAATTGGCAGTGAAATAGGCATTTATTATTCATGGAAACAGACAAAAAATAGACAAATACTTACTTTCCTTGGTTACATGTCACAACAAGATACTTTTTTAAGTTGCCAACTGTCATAGTGAGCTGCTTGTCAGAACATTTTTCATGGTGGAAAAAAATTTGTCTACTTCTACTGAAGTGATTGGAGCAAACTTAAAACAACTTATTTCAGGACTGTCTCTACTTTCTTTCAGAGATCGGGAAAAACCGACTGTGTATTGTCTCAAAAAGAGGGGTGTGAGAAGGGATTAGAGACTTCAAAGTACGCGTGACTTGTGCGTGCAAGCGACAACAGTAACGGGATCTGAAGACTTGCTTTTAATACTTCCCTCATTCCCTTTCTTTCGCTGGTAAACCTCGAAGTGACCTGAGCACTGAGGGTTATACTGTTCAAACATCTTTGTTAAGTGATATAAAAGATGGGATTGGTAGGGGATAAAAGTTTACGACTTCTTGGAAACATATGTATGGCTGGAGAATAAGATTCTCAGCAAATATTTGTGTGAGGTGAATATATATTTTTTAATTTTTTACAGCTGTTCTTTTTGTTTTTTGAAAGAAATGCTAGGGACGTGATAAAATTGTAGCGATAAACCGCCATGATTGGTTGAAACACGTCCTTTCGTACCGTTGATTGGTCAAAAGTAGTATGACGTAGTAAAATTGTTAATAAATTGTAATTAAAATGTGAAATATAATATAAAATTACGAGTTTCATTATTATTGTTTAAATTAAAATCCAGTACAAAGGCGAAACTGTTGAAATTTGCACAGTATGCAAAAGAACATTGGACTTAGTTTATTTGTATTATTATTATTATTATTATTATTATTATTATTATTATTATTATTATTATTATTTGTTCGAAATACAGAGATTTAAAAGAGTGCCGTGTAGCTCAGTTGGTAGAGCAGCTGGCTACGGACTGGAAGGTCCGGGGTTCGATCCCAGGTGGTAACATGATTTTTTCTCGTTGCCAAACTTTCAGAACGGCCCCGAGGTTCACTCAGCCTCCTATAAAATTGAGTACCGGGTCTTTCCCGGGGGTAAAAGGTGGTCAGAGCGTGGTGCCGATCACACCACCTCATTCTAGTGCCGAGGTCATGGAAAGCATAGGGCTCTACCTCCATGCCCCCCCCCCAAGTGCCTTCATGGCATGTTACGGGGATACCTTTACCTTTTACCTTTATTATTATTATTATTATTATTATTATTATTATTATTAGTCGTTCGAAATACAGAGATTTAAACGAGTACTTCTAAAATATAACGTATCAATAAAGGCTTGTATTTTCATTCAAATTCTGGGTCTACTTTAAAGATACATTTTCTCCACACTTTTAGTTTCGTTATGTTTATTGTTCAGACGTTATAGGCGATTTTAAATTAACACTTTTCTGGAAACCGTTACCGAGATAATGGCAAACCTACCTGCCGAGTAGAAAGACGTGGTTCTGTTATGAAACTCATGTGAATCTTCTGGAAGCAAATTCTATCATGATGAACATCGTATGGGTGTCTAGTAAAGAAAGGTGGAAACTATAGGAAAACAACTTACAAAACTCCGTTTTTCTGCGCATGCGTCAATCTTAAAGAGTGACACAATATATTATTTACCTCCTCCTTTCTGTCAGCTAATAATAGCACGTACTGATAGCAGTGATGCATCAGATGACTTGTCAATCAGTAGCGACAATGGTTCAGATTAATGGAGGGAAACTCCAGACTCCTCCTCCAGCACAGCGGTAAGGTTTAGTAACCTCCTACAACGGAGTTTTGACAGTTGTAGGCCTATAATTTATTTAGTATTTCGCTGGCCTACAGATTTGTGTGTGTAGCGAATCCCAACGTTATTGAGAGTGGCCCATATAAAGTGTTACAAGTTAGAGTCTCTTAAATGGATCAATAAAACCAAATGCTGATTTTTTCAAATGTTATTAGAGGAAGCGGCATTCAGATTCCGCCGTGGATGGCATTCCGTTAGGCCCCACTTATGGGGCACAAGAGGGAGCTCTGATGTTTTGAATGGAATGGTGGAAATTTGTTAGTAGAATACATTTACTCAAGAGCATCTGTTATTATACATTTTAATATTAGTGACCATTAGTGCCTGTATCTACAAACTTTTTTTTAATGCAGGAACTTAAAACATCTTGGCGACTGACAAGTTCCTGGTTCGAGCATAATAAACAGCAATTTTAAGCATATCTCCTCTCGATAGTGTAACTGATGAATTCCCATCACAATGTTACTGTTGTCTTTCTTTCCAACGTTTATTTCTCTATTTCACAAAAAGTAGGCAAGACTTTATAAAGCTATTTACATTTTTTTGTTTACGCAGATGTGTTATTTTTGTAAGCATTATATTGTTTTCTATTTTCAGAGCTTCTGAAGTACTCCTTTTGTTTGCATTCCTTTCAATCAGTTTCAATTTTTCTGGAACAAAAATATGTATTCTTCTCCATTTCCTTAAGAATGTCACTGCAACTCAGTAATTTACATTTATTAATAAATATTGTTCAGAAATAACTAATAGATAGCACATCCCTTAAAATCGCAATAGCTTTACGCCTTGGTTGTAAACTCTGCCAGCCACACCAATGTATTTGCGGAGGAATTGCTGATATTTACGGTCATCATGCACTCAGCTGTGCGAGGAGCAAGGGTCGCATTCCCAGACATACATCACTCAATGATATCATTAAAAGATCTCTGACTTCTTGTGGCATCCCGTCTCTTTTGGAACCACCAGGTATTAGTCGCGCGGATGGTAAACGACCCGATGGTCTGACCTTAATTCCATGGTCTAGAGGAAAATCTTTAATTTGGGACTCCACTTGCGTTGACACTCTAGCTCCATCTCACTTGCCGAATACCTCCAGACGCGCAGCATCTGCTGCTGAATTAGCCGTGAAGAAGAAAGTCAATAAATATGCTCATCTTTTAGACAATTATATCTTTGTCCCATTTGCTGTGGAGACCTTCGGTCCTTGGAGTCATGACGCTAAAGTTTCGGTATCTCAAATCGGCCAAATTTTGATCTCCATCACTGGTGATCGCCGTTGCACTACTTTTTTGGGTCAACGCTTAAGTATTGCTATTCCACGCGGAAATGCAATGAGCGTTTTGGGTACTCTTCCAGAGTCCAGCCCTTTAACGAACCTTTTCTCCTGTAAAATTTATTATCTCTGTGTAAATGTTTATATTTAGTTTTTATATATGTGTAATTGTCCGCTTGTCTATGCGGATGACGTGAATATGTTAGGAGAAAATCCGAAAACGATTAGGGAAAACACGGGAATTTTACTGGAAGCAAGTAAAGAGATAGGTTTGGAAATAAATCCCGAAAAGACAAAGTATATGATTATGTCTCGTGATGAGAATATTGTACAAAGTGGAAATATAAAAATTGTATATTTATCTTTTGAAGAGGTGGAGAAGTTCAAATATCTGGGAGCAACAGTAACAAATATAAATGACACTCGGGAGGAAATCAAACGCAGAATAAATATGGGAAATGCCTGTTATTATTCGGTTGAGAAGCTTTTATCATCCAGTCAGCTGTCAAAAAATCTGAAAGTTAGAATTAATAAAACAGTTATATTACCGGTTGTTCTGTATTGTTGTGAAACTTGGACTCTCACTTTGAGAGAGGACCATAGGTTAAGGGTGTTTGAGAATAAGGTGCTTAGGAAAATATTTGGGGCTAAGAGGGATGAAGTTACAGGAGAATGGAGAAAGTTACACAACACAGAACTGCACGCATTGTATTCTTCACCTGACATAATTAGGAACATTAAATCCAGACGTTTGAGATGGGCAGGGCATGTAGCACGTATGGGCGAATCCAGAAATGCATATATAGTGTTAGTTGGGAGGCCGGAGGGAAAAAGACCTTTAGGGAGGCCGAGACGTAGATGGGAAGATAATATTAAAATGGATTTGAGGGAGGTGGGATATGATGATAGAGAATGGATTAATCTTGCTCAGGATAGCGACCAATGGCGGGCTTATGTGAGAGCGGCAATGAACCTCCGGGTTCCTTAAAAGCCAGTAAGTAAGTATATGTGTAATTGTAACGGTGAAAATATTGTTAATGAAATAATTTTTTTTCGTAAGTGTATATTATTTTTGATTATATTGTTTTTGTATTAAAATATTGAATTTGAACAGAGATAAGAAATTTATTGCTTGTTTTCTTGCGGGGAAGAAAATAATTCTGTTCTGTACCAAGAATGCACTGACACGTAGAGTACGTCGCCCAGTTTTGGGAATGAAACTGAAGTTGTGTTGGTTTGAATGTTATAAATAACAAGCAAAGTTGGAATAATATATTGGCACACATTTTCAGTATGTCATCAGAGGACTGCGAGATGTCGGACGACCTTTGACTGCATGGGAGGATGAATTCACTTGAAGTTGGGAACAAGCCAACAGACTCAAACCCATAAAGAAGATTATGATGGAGATGATGATATCAATTGTTATGCAGAAACTGATCCATTCTTCTCCAGTCTTGTTTAATTGAAGTGCTTGAGAAGGCATTCCAAATAGCCAAAGACGATGACGCACGACTATTTAAATACAACTGCCCATTCAATGCTCGCAGATGATAGAAATGAAAGGTTTTCTTATAAATTAGATTTACAATTCATATCGTAACCTCCTCGACCCCCGAGCGTTGCGGATATTGTCGTAGTCGGTTACATCACTCGGCGAGTTTCTTCCCTGAAGAGACACGGGCCGGTTGTTATTGATAGTCCAGCCATGCATTCCTCTTATCTAATATTAATATCATACCGCTGCACTACACTTTCACTTTGCTCTAGAAAAGCTGCCTCAAGGTTGTTTGCTGAACGGATCATCAGATTTCTTTTCTTTCTTTCTTTCTGATCGGCAGCCGCATCTGGAGCATGACCCCTGGGCCCTCGGGTTGCTTGACCCCGCCACACGCTTGCTACGTTACGTCAGGGGTACCCAGATCATTTCCATAAAACAAATTGGGGGCCTCGCTGGCGAAATAACAATCGAGCTCCAGCACAGGGGCTCGGTGGGACAGAGTCCACATAAAGTTACCCTGAATCCATCCTGTTTGTTCGCTAGGCGCCAAATTTACAAATAACAAAGTGAGACATTATTCGTACAGCCTTGGATTTACGCCTGCTTACCAAGCGTCTATTTTACAAAGCTGTCGAAATTCACTTGTAACAAGAGTTGGGATAACTGGTCCGGTAGTTTTTGTAGAATATAAAAATCGGGTATTCTACGGAGAAATGGTCGTAGAATTGGTAGTATTGTCCAGAAAAGAAACTTGAATGCATTTATATAGGACTGGTAGCATTAGTCAGAAAAAATCTTGAATGCATGTGTAGAACTGGTGGTATTGATCAGAAAAGAAACTTGAATGCATGTACAGAACTGATAGTATTGGTTAGAAAAGAAATTTGAATCCATGTACAGAACTGATAGTATTGGTCAGAAAAGAAATTTGAATGCATGTACAGGATTGATAGTATTGGTCAGAAAAGAAACTTGAATGCATGTATAGGATTGATAGTATTGGTTAGAAAAGAAACTTGAATGCATGTACAGGACTGGTTGTATTGGTTAGAAAAGAAATTTGAATGCATGTATAGGATAGATAGGATTGGTCAGAAAAGAAACTTGAATGCAGGTATAGAACTGGTAGTATTGGTTAGAAAAGAAACTTGAATGCATGTATAGGACTGGTAGTATTGGTCAGAAAAGAAATTTGAATGCATGTATAAAATTGATAGTATTGGTCAGAAAAGAAACTTGAATGCATGTACAGGACTGGTTGTATTGGTTAGAAAAGAAATTTGAATGCATGTATAGGATTGGTCAGAAAAGAAACTTGAATGCAGGTATAGAACTGGTAGTATTGGTTAGAAAAGAAACTTGAATGCATGTATAGGACTGGTAGTATTGATCAGAAAACAAATTTGAATTGCATGTATAGAATTGATAGTATTGGTCAGAAAAGAAACTTGAATGCATGTACAGGACTGGTTGTATTGGTTAGAAAAGAAATTTGAATGCATGTATAGGATTGATAGGATTGGTCAGAAAAGAAATTTGAATGCATGTATAGGACTGGTAGTATTGGACAGAAAAGAAACTTGAATGCATGTATAGGATTGATAGTATTGGTTAGAAAAGAAACTTGAATGCATGTACATAACTGGTAGTATTGGTTAGAAAAAAAAACTTGAATGCATGTATAGAACTGGTAGTATTGGACAGAAAAGAAACTTGAATGCATGTACAGAACTGGTAGTATTGGTTAGAAAAGAAACTTGAATGCATGTACAGAACTGGTAGTATTGGACAGAAAAGAAACTTGAATGCATGTACAGAACTGATAGTATTGGTTAGAAAAGAAACTTGAATGCATGTACAGAACTGGCAGTATTGGTTAGAAAAGAAACTTGAATGCATGTATAGACTTGCAGTATTGGATAGAAAAGAAACTTGAATGCATGTACAGAACTGGTAGTATTGGTTAGAAAATAAACTTGAATGCATGTATAGGACTGGTAGTATTGGTTAGAAAAGAAACTTGAATGCAGGTACAGAACTGGTAGTATTGGTTAGAAAAGAAACTTGAATGCATGTACAGAACTGGTAGTATTGGTTAGAAAAGAAACTTGAATGCATGTACAGAACTGGTAGTATTGGTTAGAAAAGAAACTTGAAAGCATGTACAGAACTGGTAGTATTGGTTAGAAAAGAAACTTGAATGCATGTATAGGACTGGCAGTATTGGTTAGAAAAGAAACTTGAATGCATGTATAGAACTGGTAGTATTGGTTAGAAAAGAAACTTGAATGCATGTACAGAACTGGTAGTATTGGTTAGAAAAGAAACTTGAATGCATGTATAGGACTGGTAGTATTGGTTAGAAAAGAAATTTGAATGCATGTATAGGACTGGTAGTATTGGTTAGAAAAGAAACTTGAATGCATGTACAGAACTGGCAGTATTGGTTAGAAAAGAAACTTGAATGCATGTATAGGACTGGTAGTATTGGTTAGAAAAGAAACTTGAATGCATGTATAGGACTGGTAGTATTGGGTAGAAAAGAAACTTGAATGCATTTACAGAACTGGTAGTATTGGTTAGAAAAGAAACTTGAATGCATGTACAGAACTAGTAGAATTGGTCAGAAAAGAAACTTAAATGCAGGTATAAGACTGGTAATATTGGCCAGGAAAGAAACTTGAGTGCATGTATTGAAATCGAATTATTTTTATTTAATTGAGAGTTACAGAATCATAAAACAACCAATGAAATGCTTTTGTAGGATATACAAATAAGCTGTAAGCTGCTTATGAGTCTTACAATAGATGTGAAAGGCAATTTGGGCATATGTGTAAGATATCAAATACGTATTTGTCTAGAATTTCCAGATGAGTGAAAAGAATTTCTGTTACTTCTCTTAAATAACGACTGACTTTATTTTTCCACATTGCTGCATCCGTTAATAGAAATATATTTTATGCTCGACCATACCGAAATGTAGTAATTATACACCTGGTAGCAGACCTTTAATGTATGTCATTAAAGTACACCTACTCATTAAAGGTCAGGTCTTTCAGCCAATGACGACTCGGGTTACAACTGTTCAGCCAATGACAGGTCAGCTTTCTACCGTATTAAAACCGCAAGTATCGTTTATTCTCGGATATGCAATCGAAAGAGAATTAGCGAAAAGTCACGGAGGCTGGAAATCCAATACTGTCGCAGAAGGTTATGTTCTGTTACTATAATAATTAGCGTTAATTGTAAATAATATTCAAATAAATTCAATTTGTCATCTCGTTTTTCAATGTCTAATTTTATTTCAATGTTATCTCTGTAGGTTCTTATGGGCTAGCAAGGTCAATGTGGACATCTGTTCCTCGGAAAAAATCAATACTTTCGCGTCTGCGCACATCTTACAACATACGGGACATTGGCCAAGGTCAGATACAAAGAAAATTAATAATATCAAGTTAGAAATATGGTCGAGCATAAAAAGTCGTATGAAACTCGCCTATAATGGCAATTAAGAAGCTCGTTGCATAATGTACTTTTCTGAAATACGATGTTTCTGGAACTAGCAAAGATAGCATTGATAGACAATATCGACTGTTGTTTATGCAACTGGGAGAGTCTTGGTGTACGTAGATTACGTAGAATATAACGCAACCTTGCGTTATATTCTACGTATGCTAATAGGAAAACTACCGGATTCTACACTGCCATTTCGTACTCTATGGTAATCTACCGGAACTTTACGACTCTTCTTGTAACTAATGAAATTCATTTTGGGATTTATGCGCTAAATTTACTCAGTGAAAATCAAACTTGAGCAATAAATGAAATACATAGGTAAAAGATAGCACAAACGAAGTTGAGTGTGAAAATTTTGGGGATTTCCACAGATTCATATCTACAGATAAATCCAACATGTCGGAGGTACATTGAACTGCAAAAGTAATGTCGAGGCGAAGTCGCTATCGATTTGAAATATTATCGTGACACGAGGACTTCTCTGTATGTATGAAATAATTATAAAATTATTAATCCAGTCTCTAGCATCATATCCCATCTCCCTCAAATCCATTTTAATATTATCCTCCCATCTACATTTCGGCCTTCCCAAAGGTCTTCCAACTAACACACTATATGCATTTCTAGATTCACCCATACGTGCTACATGCTCTGCCCATCTCAAAAGTCTGCATTTAATGTTCTTAATTATGTTAGGTGAAGAATACAATCCGTGCAGTTCTGCGTTGTGTAACTTTCTCCATTCTCCTGTAAATGCATCCCTCTTAGCCCCAAATATCTTCCTAAGCACCTTATTCTCAAAGACCTTTAACCTATGTTCCTCTCTCAAAGTGAGAGTCCAAGTTTCATATCCATACAGAACAACCGGTAATATAACTGTTTTATAAATTCTAACTTTCAGCATTTCCCATATTTATTCTGCGTCTAATTTCCTCCCGAGTGTCATTTATATTTTGTTACTGTTGCTCCAAGGTTTTCAATATTTTTCATCTTTTCAAGGGATAAATTTCCAATTCTTGTATCTCCATTTCGTACTATTTTCTGGCCACGAGATATGATCATATACTTTGTTTTGGGGGGGGGGGATTTACTACCGAAGCTATCTCATTACTTGCTTCAAATAAAATTCCCGTTTTTTCCCTAATAATTTGTGAATTTTCTCGTAACATATTCACGTCCTCCGCATAGACAAGCAGCTGATGTAACCCGTTCAATTCCAAACCTTCTCTGTTATCCTGGACTTTCCTAATGGCATACTCTAGAGCAAAGTTAAAAAGTAAAAGTGATAGTGCATCTCCTTGCTTTAGCTGACAGTGAATTGGAAAAGCGTCATGAGAAACTATGGCACATTGTTTTAATAAAAGAAAATGTTGGAAGAAATTGAATATGGCGTTTGTTTTTCATTGTGTGTAGTGTAGATCATAATAGTAATTGCAGTTATGGCAATTAAAGTCATCATGGCTACAGGCTCGTTAGGTCAAATTGAATGTCGTAGTTTAATAAAGTTTTATTAGCAACGATGCATGTAACCAGTAACCAGTTTATTGGTTGTTAGTATTTATAAAAGTAAAATATCTTGGTCCTGCTGTGCCAGCTTCTCGTCTCGTTGCGATGTTAGCCCTGACAGCAATCAGCAGATGAGATGGAATTTTTAAATATCTCTAATTGCCAAGCAATAAAGAAGAGAGCATGGAATTATTGTTATTCTCATTACGATATTAACCCGTTTGAGTCTTTCTGTTAGCCCCTTGAGCCATAGCCGGTTTCAGTCATTGAATTTCATCGCTTCACAGGAGGAAGCAAACGGCAACGCGTTCTTCTTTTGAATTTACTTGTAAAAATGCGATACCCATATATTGCGGTTATCTGAGACGTCACACTACAGTATTATTATTATTGTTATCCAAATATTCAAACCCTATTTTACCTTTGGTATATTAGGGTTATAGTTTGTTACGTGTGAAATACGTTATGTAGAAATAATACACAATTTTAAAGAAGTAGTAGTAGGTATGAGTCATAGTTACAATATAAATACACTAATTAATAGACAGTAAACAATACTAAATACGTTATGCAATAATTACATTCAGTTAAAACAAAGTTAAATAAAATTAGAAATTATAATCGAAGGTGTAGAGAGATTGAAATAATATTACATAAATTTGCGATTTTATACATAATTTTAAGCAATAGTAAAGAGATAATGCACAAAATTGCCTTAGCTACAAATTAAACACCTATTATATAGGTGGTTTGCGATAGTAAAGAAATAAAAGCAAAATTACTTACGGTTACAAACTATATACCTGTCATCAAATACTGAACAATAGTAAAATCTATAATACAAACACAGTTATTGTTCAAATCTAGTCTTTCAGGTGAAGCTCCCTGTAAAGCAGATTTGAATAATTTCAATGGAAAAATTGTTCCGGGGCCGAGTATCGATCCCGGGACCTCTGGTTGAACGTACCAGCGCTCTCCCAACTGAGCTACCCAGGAACTCCACCCGACACCGTCTCAACTTTTCACTTTATATCCACACAACTCGAGTGGGCTGACGAAACGCCAGAGACCCACATCGAGTGCACACAAACTCTGTGTGACTTGGAATTGTGGTTTTTTGTTAACGTACACAGTGACGTATATATTATGCAAATCTAGTCTTTTAGGTGAAGCTCCCTGTAAAGCAGATTTGAATAATTTCAATGGAAAAATTGTTCCGGGGCCGGGTATCGATCCCGGGACCTCTGGTTGAACGTACCAGCGCTCTCCCAACTGAGCTACCCAGGAACTCCACCCGACACCGTCTCAACTTTTCACTTTATATCCACACAACTCGCGTGGGCTGACGAAACGCCAGAGACCCACATCGAGTGCACACATACTCTGTGTGACTTGGAATTGTGGTTTTTTGTTAACGTACACAGTGACGTATATATTATGCAAATCTAGTCTTTTAGGTGAAGCTCCCTGTAAAGCAGATTTGAATAATTTCAAGGGAAGGGAGATTGTGTGCACTCTATGTGGGTCTCTGGCATTTCGTCAGCCCACGCGAGTTGTGTGGATATAAAGGGAAAAGTTGAGACGGTGTCGGGTGGAGTTCCTGGGTAGCTCAGTTGGGGGAGCGCTGGTACGTTCAACCAGAGGTCCCGGGATCGATACCCGGCCCCGGAACAATTTTTCCATTGAAATTATTCATAGTTATTGTTGTTATTACTAATATACTGTCCCAAAAAGAGACACCTTGTTTTAGATAGTGCATTAGGATTTTATATCATCATTAATTTACATACACTTAATAGCTACATTCTTGCGTGGATGTGGTGTATAAACTCTGTAAATTGTTTATAACATTTTTTTACTAAGTAAATGGTAAAGGGGTGTGCAGTAATTTAAATTGCAGTCCGAGATATATCTTAGAAAGTGTCTTTTCCTTTCGAACACTGGACAGTGAAAAATCGAATGTTCAACAGTCTGTTTGTCTTTGCATATGCACAGAGATTATTCTGCACTTTTGATCCTAAATCTTTCAAAGTAAGAACCGAATTTTCCGTGGCCGGTCATAAATAGAGTGAAAAAGAAGTCGGTTGAGAACTGACTGCAACATAGTCTGTCTTGTACATTGGGAAAGAATAATTTCCTGGTCACAGAGCCTTTAACACTAGAGTTCCAGTATGTATTCCACTTGAGTGTAGTTGTGTGCTTCATACATTAAGCAGAGGATCAATCACAGTACAGTAGGAGAGCTAAATTTGTTTTGAACTATTTAGAATTATTATTTAAATTCATTTATTTTACTCAATAGCAAGCATTACAGCTTTGGGATGTGGAAGAAGTCAAGGGTTATATGAAAATATACAATACATCTTCTTTTTCTTTTGGCATACAGCTCTTATAGTTTAGCTAAAGCCTCCTTTAAAACAATAGCCCAATCACTTCTGTCCTCTGCCCTCTTCCTCCATCGCCTTCTCTTCGAAATCTTGAACTCTTCTATTCCTTCGTATCTGTCGTCTCGCTTCACTTACCTTTCTTCCCACCATAATCTGAACACACGCTCTCGCCATGAAACAATACCATCCCATCGCACCTCCTCATACTCATCCTCTTTCACAATAGCCCTGCCAAGACTCTGGAATTCGCTACCTGCTAGCATCAGGGACTGTCGAAATAAAATTGAATTCAAACGCAAACTTACTAGGCACTTGGTCGGT
>NC_091132.1:3442500-3575000 GCF_040183065.1 Periplaneta americana | reverse complement strand
TCTTTCAGGTATGTAATAAACGATCTTCGCACAAAATAATGTACGATACACGAGCGGTATGTTTGTTTTTATGTTCTCTGAAATTAAAAAAGCTCAACTACGTTTCGCTTTTTCAAACTTTTCCTCGAACATGAAAACGTCAACATACCGCTCTTGTAACGCCTATTACTATTGTGCGAGATCGTGCGTGTTTGCTTGTTTTCCGCACAGAACCAATACACGGTAAGTGTGAAATACCACATTCAGTATTCCCAACGTAACACACATAACAATTTCCCTCTTCTTACCGCTTAAGCGCGACATTCATTTTACTGCTTTAGGCTTTTAACATATTATTTTTAGAGACGTTTAACATAGTAATAATTATAAATTGGAAACTTACCACTGCAATTTCACCTAAATTGCATTGTTAATTATTGTTTTTAAATATTTGCAAAAATTA
Organism: Periplaneta americana; assembly: GCF_040183065.1. Classification (NCBI taxonomy): domain Eukaryota; kingdom Metazoa; phylum Arthropoda; class Insecta; order Blattodea; family Blattidae; genus Periplaneta; species Periplaneta americana. Next base: position 3,574,558 of record NC_091132.1, on the reverse strand, counting down.
AGTAAAGTGTACTACTCCACGAAACTTATTGCATTCCTGATACAAGTAACATTAAGGAAGCCGTGAAAAAATCAACGTGATTCGAGATGCCGATGTTATTACTGCAATATGTTAAATAAATAATATTGTTAAAATATTAACATGAAAAATAAATCATTACATAACCTTACCGTTTGTTTCAAGTTGGCATTTATAGACTCGGGGGGGGGGGGAAGACAGACGTATATCACGGCCTGCTGGAGTGTATTAAACACAGAAAACATTTTACAGCAACAATGTTGAAGAAAGATATTTTGGCTTTCCGAAGTTAGCATCATTAAACAGAAACCAACATGGAGATTTCATTGCAACTAATTATAAATTCTTCTTTCAGGTATGTAATAAACGATCTTCGCACAAAATAATGTACGATACACGAGCGGTATGTTTGTTTTTATGTTCTCGGAAATTAAAAAAGCTCAACTACGTTTCGCTTTTTCAATCTTTTCCTCGATCATGAAAACGTCAACATGCCGCTCTTGTAACGTATATTACTATTGTAGCATGCAGTACTGTAATTTCTTCCTTGTGGCCTGCTTCATATACTGAGAAAATATATCAAAACATGACTGTAGTACTAGATCATTACACAAGAGAAACCATCGCACAACGCTTTGCAAGTCTGGGATGTCTTGTTAGCTTGTATACATCGCATCGCTCCTCGGTCTGACAAAGAAGAAATTGTAGTTGTAACATTAAAGTAGACATAATCCAAGCGGCTCCACTTCTGATGGGCCTCGAGTTCTGTACTGATTTCCAGTTGTTATACATCACACGCTGGGGCAGCTGCGCCTTCAACTGATATTTGAACGGGGCTCTCATACAAAAGAAAGATATTTGAACTGGGCTCTCACACAAAAGAAAAGACTTGTAAAGTGTAATTTGCTTCTGACAAGACATTCTAAATGCATCAGAAGAGTTGAACAAACAAAATAAATAAAATTAATTGAAAAGAAGTGGCAGCGAGTCAATCAGTCAAAAGAATGAGGGGAATTGTGAAACGCCCGTTTCTAGTTTTCCGGCGTCACGAGTTAATGACGGAGATGGTAGGGTAAGTGATAGATGGCGTGCCTTCTCGTGACGAGCGGCGTAAGCCAATGGGTTAATCAAATTAAGGAACGTGAGGGGACTTTGGAATCCACGCGAAATCAAAGCCGATTGCGAGACACGAAACCATATGAAATGCAAACCGAGCAAAAAACCTCCATAGTCAACATATCATAACAGACTGCACGCTTTATTTTTTTTTATTATTCTGCTTTATGAAAGTTTCATGTTGTAATTATGGAACATCAGACGAATGTTTAGCAGTATTACCAACCCTTTTAAAGCCACTAATTCGTAGCAGGGGTCCAACATTCATGTACGATCCCGCCTTGACTTCTGACTCCTTAATAAGTGGAACTAACTTGAAAAAAAAAATAGATCTGCAAAAATACATACTTATTAAAATAGGAAAGCAGTGTTAGTGAATGAAAAATGTTGTTGTATCATACGAGAGTAGCGTATTTATAGTACGAGTTCATTATAAGAGGTTTTACTGCAATTCATCAGCTTGGCTCTCAGAAAGGGGATAAGAAATGCAGATAACTACTTTATACACACCATTAATAACAGCGAAGCAGATGCGCCCATCTCTGCTAGTTACTATAACAATTTATAATGGTCTTCAGTTATGAATGTGTATCAGTGAAACGTACAGCAGACTTCGTAAAGGCCAGTTTCTGTCAGATACGTTTCCAATTCACTGTGGGCTAAAGCAAACAGATGCACTATCACCTTTACTTTTTAACTTTGCTCTAGAGTATGCCATTAGGAAAGTCTAGGACACAGAGAGGGTTTGGATTTCAATTTGTTATATCAGCTGCTTGTCTATGCGGATGACGTGAATATGTTAGGAGAAAATGCACAAACGATTACGGAAAATACGGGAATTGTACTGGAACCAAGTAAAGAGATAGGTTTGGAAGTAAATCCCGAAAAGACAAAGTATAAGATTATGTCTCGTGACGAGAATATTGTACGAAATGGAAATATAAAAATTGGAAATTTATCTTTTGAAGAGGTGGAGAAGTTCAAATATCTTGGAGCAACAGTAACAAATATAAATGATACTCGGGAGGAAATTAAACACAGAATAAATATGGGAAATGCGTTTTATTATTCGGTTGAGAAGCTTTTATCATCCAGGTCTGCTGTCAAAAAATCTGAAAGTTAGAATTTATAAAACAGTTATATTACCGGTTGTTCTGTATAGTTGTGAAACTTGGACTCCCACTTTGAGAGAGGAACATAGATTAAGGGTGTTTGGGAATAAGGTGCTTAGGAAAATATTTGGGGCTAAGAGGGATGAAGTTACAGGAGAATGGAGAAAGTTACACAACACAGAACTGCACATATTGTATTCTTCACCTGACATAATTAGGAACATTAAATGCAGACGTTTGAGATGGTCAGGACGTGTAGCTCGTATGGGCGAATCCATAAATGCATATAGAGTGTTAGTTGGGATGCCGAAGAGAAGAAGACCTTTGGGGATGTCGAGACGTAAATGGGAGGATAATTACTTATAAAATGGATTTGAGGGAGGTGGGTTATGATTGTAGAGACTGAATTAATGTTGTTCAGGATAGAGACCGATGTCGGGCTTAAGTGAGGGCGGCAATGAACTTCCGGGTTCCTTGAAAACCACAACTAAGTAAGTAATAAGTATTTTGTTTCTCATATACCCTAGATTTCACGATTTTTTTCCCAAATTGGCAACACTGTTAGGAAATTAAAAGGATAGCAGTGGCAAAGGAAGCTCTTAATAGGAAAAGGAGTATTTTCTGCGGACCTCTTGAAAAATAACCAAGCTTTGACTTCTCTACCGCTGTGGTCTTGTGGTAGCGTCTTCGATCCCGAACACATCGGGCCGGAGTTCGGTTCCCCGCTTGGGACAAGTTGCCTGGATGAGGTTTTTTCGGGATTTTTCCTCACTCCTATCGACGAATATCAAGTAGACCTAACTTATCAGGCGTATGGAACCCCTCTCATTCTCGCCACTTCCTTTCCTCCCACATCATCCTTTTCTTATCATTCTGGTTGTCTTACTTGGTTTTCAGATCTCGACTGCGGCGGCCCTCTGAAGCTGCTGACTCTCTCGGCCGGCCTCAAGCATGGTAGCTGGTGGCCGGGAGAGACGGCTTACACCTCAGACCGTTGAGGAGATAGGAGAGGGGCTTACACCTCAGACCGTTGAGGAGATGGCAGAGGGGCTTACACCTCAGACCGTTGAGGAGATAGGAGAGGGGCTTACACCTCAGACCGTTGAGGAGATGGGAGAAGGGTCTTACACCTCAGACCGTTTGAGGGGGGAATGTGGGTGGACGCTGTTGAGGTGGATTGGTACATGATTTGGAACGATGGCGGGACTGGTCGTTAGAGTGTTAGTAGTTGGGTCGGTTCGGCGTGGATGGGGTCTGTGGACTTGCAACTCATTTCAGGGGCGCACAATAGACCTCAGGTTGCTGTGCATGGGATGTTCCTCTCTCGCACTCATTGAGAGAGAGAGAGAAAAAAGGCACTTACTTAGTAACTATATTATGATTTCTTGTTTGAAAACTGTCAAAGCCAGCTAATAGCTAAACATGCGCCGTTGATCGAGTTGTTTTATTGTTTTTATGCATAGGTTTCTTGTACGAATGTTAAATCTCTGCGTGCTATACGTACCCAGGGTATAATCGAATTCTTTCCACGAATATTTTTCATTTTAATGGATATCGTAAAAGCAAGTTTTTCAAAGAAATTCCGATTTAGGGATGAGCAGGGTCCGTCTATGCTTATCTACTTAACAAATATTAAATATTAAAATACTTGTCACATTTTATTAGCTTGAACCTTTTCGGCTTGAATAAGCCATCTTCAGAAGATTATGTCTGAGAATACATATGAATGTAATAATAATAATAATAATAATAATAATAATAATAATAATAATAATAATAATAAGAATGGTTTATTTAACCTGAAAGAGTTAATGCCATACGGCCTTCTCTAACACTCAACCAGGAGTAAAACTGCGTTACAAAAACACTACAAATTTACAAAGTACACTACAATTTTACACACAAAACTGAATAAGATAATAATAATAATAAAATGTAAACAAGTAAATAGAAATCAGACATAATATATGACATACAGAAAGAAAGAAAAAAGCATAATAAAATGTGAACAGCAGGTCAAAATAAATGAGTCATACAAAGTATAAAAAAGACAATTATTGATAATAATAATAATAATAATAATAATTATTATTATTATTATTATTATTATTATTATAAAAATAAGAATAGTAATAATAGTAATAATGATAATAATGATAATAATAATAATAATAATAATAATAATAATAATAATAATAATACCGGTTCTTCTGTATGGTTGCGAAACTTGGACTCTCACTCTGAGAGACGAACATAGGTTAAGGGTGTTTGAGAATAAGGTGCTTAGGAAAATATTTGGGGCTAAGCGGAATGAAGTTACAGGAGAATGGAGTAAGTTACACAACGCAGAACTGCACGCATTGTATTCTTCACCTGACATAATTAGGAACATTAAATCCAGACGTTTGAGATGGGCAGGGCATGTAGCACGTATGGGCGAATCCAGAAATGCATATAGAGTGTTAGTTGGGAGACCGGAGGGAAAAATACCTTCAGGGAGGCCGAGACGCAGATGGGAGGATAATATTACAATGGATTTGAGGGAGGTGGGATATGATGATAGAGACTGGATTGGTCTTGCACAGGATAGGGACCGATGGTGGGCTTATGTGAGGGCGGCAATGAACCTTCGGGTTCCTTAAAAGCCATTTGTAAGTAATAATAATAATAATAATAATAATAATAGTAATAATAATAATAATAATAATAATAATAATATAATACTAATAGTAGTAATAAAATGGTGCAGTAAAAAGCATACAATGAATACAATATTTTAAGTACACACAGTAAGGAAAATTATGATTATATATAGCTCAACTTATCACATTATAGATATACCATTATCGGAAAATATGAATGTAGATTGGTGCATGCGTATTATATACTACAATGTGAACAATGAGTTAATTATGAGCCTCTACTGTAAACAATTGTGGACTCTAATTAAAATGTGGATAAAATAAAAAGCTATATAATCTGTGGTCAATCATGGATTATTTTAATAATCTATACTATTATGATCATATTTGGAATTAAATCAATGGCTTTCTCAAAACACGCTCTGAAAATGTTTCATACTACAGAAATTCCGGCCTATTTCACGGCCTCCTACAACAACGGTCATGAGCACATATTATCATCTCTGTATTCGGCTATCACGGAACTGCCATTTATAAGGCCGTGAAAAAAGAAGACGTTTAAGAAGAGGAGAGAACATGCAATTAAAATAATGCTGAGTAAATAGTAATTAGCTTGAGAGAGTTGGGAGCCTAAAATATTTTTATTGCAGATGTTTTATCGAGGCACCTAATGGACCTATGACACTAGTAAATGGCTGTCGTACACGCTGCCATATGCGGAGACACCGGAATGGACTACACGAGATGACGCTTACAGGCGCATTGTTGCCGCTCACATTCCACAGCGAGATAAAACAAATACATCAACGCATGCGCAATAGTATAGTTGATGCGCACATTTTGATTCCTTTCACCAAATTGTGTATGAGTAACGTGAAGGTATTAAGTTCTTGGACACAACAATATCCAGACATAAACGGAAATAGCTGTTAGTAGGCTTATTTGGTGGACATAAGTAATATGGAAGCGATTCAATGGTTTCTGGTTTTTCAGGAAATGAATTTAATTCATATATTATTATTTTATATTTCTATCTTTTTAGTTTTTATTTTATTAATATTAGTGTTATGGGGGATAAGCTCTTTAACATATTTTTATAATTTTTATTGTTTTTGGGTGATGTTGGTTTTATAATAATTATCATTTTAAGTTTGTTAAAATTTTATTTTTTTAGGTTTTGATTTGTAATTTATTTAGAAAAAAAAATATAATTTTATTAATGTAATACATTTATGGAAAGCGATTTCATATGATGCTTTAGGTTAAGAGAATGGTTAAATTTGATTTTCTTCTCTAATTGATGTACAATTTTCATTATTGTATTAGAAATAACATTACTGCAACAACTTATATTCGATATGTTTTTCGAAAAAGAAAATTTCGACCTTAATCATTCATTCACTCATTCATTCATTCATTCATTCATTCATTCATTCATTCATTCATTCATTCATTCGTTCATTCATTCATTCATTCATTATATTTCGTACATCTTACATGAGCAATGAAGCTTTAAGATGTGGAACAAGTCAAAATTTTACAATATTACAATTAGAATTTTTACAAATTTTTACAGTTTTACAATTTAGTAATTTTCTACAATTTTTACAATTTTGTGCAATTTTTTACAATATTTTGGCGAGATGTAGTGAGATGAGGTGAGGTCCGAAGATTCGCCAAAAGATTACCCGGCATTTGCCTTTTGGTTGGGGAAAACCTCGGAAAAACCCAACCAGGTAATCAACTCAAAGGGGGGTAATCAAATCAAAGGGGTTGATGCCAAAGACTCGCCATACACCATCCGGCTTCAGTCCCAAGGCTGTGGAAAACTCGGAAGAAACCAAAGACCAAAGGGGGAGCCAACCCAAGCCCGAACGCAGCTCCGGATCAGCAGCCCAGCGAGTCTGCCGACTGAGCTACATCGATGGCTCTACTAAAAGTATACAATACATAGCCAATCAGATTATTAAATTTGCAAACGCAAACGATCATTCATCAGTTGAGCTATATGTATAATACAAGACAAGTAAGTTAATTAAATTTTTAGGCATAAACAATTCAACCAGTTGTGATATACAGAAATTGATAGGGGAGAGTCGGGTAGTATCGGACATCGGGTAGTATCGGACAGTGCGTTTCTTTCATCTACCACCATATGGTAATACCTGGATGGCATGGTTACGTTTCTCTATGCGACATCACAGAAACGTAACCATGTCAATCAGGTTCTATCATCGTGTGGTAGATGAAAGAAACTCGCTGTCCGATATTACCCGATATCCGATACTACCCGACTCTGCCCTAATACATATCATGCAAACTACTTCAACTTACAAACACAAACAATTTATCATCAGGATGTAACAATTGACTAAAATGTATAGGCCTATAAGATGAACCATAAGTAATATCATTAATTTTAGGGGGTTTTTCTTTGAGGTATATTAAACAAAAAAGTTTAATATAATTTTGTTCCATTTTGATTCCTTTTCAACTTTAAAATGTTTTGTATGAAACATTTTCATAGCGTGTTTTGGAAAAGCCATTGATTTAATTCCCAATATGCTCATAATACAGTAGTTTATTATAATATAATTAATGATTGAAAGAATTTCAGTCTTGCTGTTTAAAAGAGCATAAATTTGACCCCAATAACTGTAACAATATAAATAATTTTGCTGAAAGAAAAGTTACTTTTGTTCGGATCAGATTTCTGCTCATTTAAAGGACAAAACTGAAATTCGTTCTATAATTTATTATCATAATGCACTGCTGTCTCATATTGACTTAGCATCTTGGTAATTAAATAAATAGTTTCCACAAAAACGCCATAAAAATAATTTTATCTCGAAAAGAAAACAAAAAAAAAAAAAACGACCAAAATTGTATTAAACATTTGTGTTTGAAATATATCAAAGAATAACCCCCTGAAGTTAATATATTACTTGCAATTCATTGTGTATATCTCAGCCACTTTTAAAGATAAATTAAAAATCTCTTTGGCATAGGTATTACTTCTAACAACACGTTCTTTAAAATGTATGGAGTAAATTTTTGATATTGGCTTTCTAAGATTTAAGGCAAACAGTTATATTTTAAGACTGTATTTTAGTGGTAATTTTATAGAATTATAAAGACATCTTTTCTTTTCACTTGATTATTTATCGACACTGTATCAACTACAAGGTTATTTTAGCGTCGATGGAATTGGAGATAACGAGATTATATTTGGCGAGATGAGACCGAGAATTCGTCATAGTTTACCTGACTTTTGCCTTACGATTGAGGAAACCCTTGGGAAAGGCCCAACCAGGTAATCAGCTCAAACGAGAATCGAACCCGCGCCCGAGCGAAACTCCTAATCGGCAGGCAAGCGCCTTAGCCGACTGAGCTACATCGGTGGCTACATATCTTTCAAATGCAACAAAATAACAGATTAATTTTCCCGATAGCCTATACAATGTGTGTGCAAAATATTATATAGCCTTTGTAGCCGTGAGGGGGAGGTGACGGAGGAAATTTGGTCATTTTAGTCAAAAACCGCATTTTCATTTTCTTGCAAAAATGAATCAGCAATCTCTTATTTATATGTTGAACAAGTTTAAATGCCCTACGGCGCTCGAAAGCATAAAAATTACGCAATATATAAATGGCTCCATCCTTGAATCATAGTCATAGGTAATATCATAAGATATACGTGTATTATCATGTCGGTAATTAACGCGAGAAAATGAACCAAAGAAATTGCATTGCAATAAAAATATTTCGCGAATAATAAACAAATAATTAATAAAAAATAAGATAACATAATTATATTACTTTTAACAAGATATTCATTTAAGTTGCTAACAATATATTTCATTGCCCGGCATGACCCCGGCCTCCTGCAATATGAAATTCCTGTGTAAACATATGACAATTGCTGTAGAAATTATGATTACTGAAACAGAACAATTAAACAAATATTTGAGGTTATAACATTTTATTTTGAACTAGGTAATTTTATTTAGTGAATTGTCGAGAAGTTGAGAACCCTCGTGATAATAAAATAAGACTGTTTCGTAAATATATTAATAAATAATAATTTATAACAAACACTGAACAGATTATATTATAAATCAAGATATTTAATACTTAAATTTCTAGCATGACTATTACACAATGCCATGGCCCACTGTATTATTAAGGAAGCAAAGAAAATATTTAACATCTGAACATCAGGTGCGACAACATATTAAAAAAAATGCGCATCAGATGCGACAATATTGCAGTTGATAGTTGTCTTTGATTGGTTAAAACTCAATAAATTCTTACGCTATACTTGTGCATTGGTCCAGTTTGTGTACTACAGCAAACAGCAGCGTTTTCAGAGCATTTCAGAGCTAGGAGAACTCATTGAAGATTACGTTACTAAGATTATTTTAAGTTTTTATGTGGACTTAGTTTTTTTAGTCCTTCGTTCTGCCATCTGCACTCGTTCTCTGGACAGGCCAGAACATCTTTCTCTGTTGTCATTCATTGTTATGACTGCCATCTGCGTTCCCATGATGCTCCTGTGTACAGGAGGAAAACTGATAACAATCAACATGGATCTTCTCATCGTATTACGCGATGCCCCGTTGTTCTAAAGCTGTTAGCGAGATGAAATCGAATATATTGCGCTCCACGTGGAGGAAGCAGCTGAGACAATGCGTTTTACATTTAATGTTAACCCCGTTACACGTTCTTCCTTGCCAGCAAATAACTCAGGGAAGTAAAGAAATTTATGTCAGTTCTTGTACGTTAATTTCCCACTAAATTTCGTAATTTGTATATTTAATTAAATTTTAATTGCTAATAGATATATGTCCACTTTAATTATCAATGTTTCTGTTATTGCAAGCTTCGTACTTTTTCATTTCAAATTCAGGGGCATAGACTGTCCAATTGTTTGAACTTTCTTCAAAATATGCTTTCACTTTTAACTCTTAAATTTTTACAGTCGCACATAGAGAACACTTAGCGTTGAAGTTGGAGTGAGGGGAGGGTTATTGTCTGTCTAATACGCAAGGTTGAAATTCTATGAAGGGTGAAAAAGAGTGAAAAACACTGTAATATCAAGGAAAATAAAATTGTCTGTAAAGGTTATCAACAGTAATCTCACTAGAGGTTTTGATTTATCTAGAGAAAATCAAAACTCGAGTGGGATTTAATTGACTATTACACGATTAGAAGAAAGTATATAAAGATTAGAAGAAATAAAGTGCTCTAATACAATAAAATATTAATTGATTTACTAAAATTCTAAACTGTCTTGAAAATGTATTATAGTACCATCTCATTACTACAAACATTCCGCTAGATGGCAGTAGTGTGTTACGTTGAGCTGTTCTGTTGTTACCAGTTGTGCCAACTATACAATCTATGAACGATTACTAGTCAAGGCTTTGTTGATTCAGTTTCATTTTTATTAAAACAGTTGCATTCCACTTCAATTATCAATATATATTAAGCAATCTGTGATACGTAACTATCCATAATCTCATACAGCACAAGCTATAACAGAACCTAAATAATATAAACAAGATAAATGATAGAAAAGTTTTAATTAAGGATGATGAAATAAACATGAACCATTTTAAAAGGTACAATTATTGAAAGTACAATGTTGGCAAACAAAGAAACAAATGCTACGGAGATGATAAAAACAAATAAATGCTAGAGAGGTGATAAAATTGTAGGATAAGCAGCCATGATTGGTTGAAACACGTGTTACTACTGTTTTATTGGTTAAAAGTAGTATGACGTATTAAAAATACAGTAGTGTCTGTTAGAAATTTAATAACATCTTGTGAATTAGATGAAAAGCCAGAGAATTCCAAGTTAAAAGTATTGGTTGTACAGGTCTTGCCTATCGCACTGTAGATGCTCTGTGATAGTCATTTCTATGGCAACTGGTCATTTGATGGAATAGCCTCATGTGCCCAATGCTTTTTTCTTAGCCTGGAACTCTCTATAAATAAGAATAGATACATGATTAAATATTTTTTTACATTGTTGCATATACGCAAATGTCATTATAAAATTGATCGATTGGTTGTTCCAATGATTACTTGGTTGTTTCGTTTGTTTCCTGAATTTGGTTGTTGGTTGTTTGGGTGGTTGGTTTATTGGGTACTTGGTAGAGTGATAGTGTCAAATTCCAAGATATTTACGACATATTTCGTCCATTGGTTAATATGATATATGTTCTGAATACATCAGTGATAGAGTTGAATTTCGGATACTTTCGTATTAGTTCAAATTCGAACTTTGCTCGTAGGTATGAGTCTTCTGAAAGATGGAACATTATTTATTTATTTATTTATTTATTTATTTATTCTGGTGTAGTTAAGGCCATCAGGCCTTCTCTTCCACACCACTAGAAATACAAATACAATAACAATATAAATAAAAAGGAAACAAATACACTCCAACCAAAGTAAAGCCACACAAAAATATACGCAGGTTGCAGTCACACAAAATTTAAATGATTGATTAAGTATCATAATTAATTGTATCCTAACTAGTTAACTAACATAAACAAGACAAAAACATGCAGAATCCGTGAACGACCTAGAGCCATCATATTGAAACAGTTCTAAAATGCACAGATTTATTCGTCTTGTGTAAAGGAGGCCAGGGCGTTTCGCAACCGTTGCAGTTTTTAAATAATTTTTACTTCTAGTACATTCTTAATTAATAAAAACTTACTTTTATTCCAACGTCAGACAAAGAATTTTTCTCCTTAAATATTAATTGTCAATATCACAGATATTATTCTGTAGGACAAATTAATAAATCTATAATATTCTCATAGCTGCAGTGCATATGTCTGTACAGATTACTGTGCACGTAACTGCGGAATCCCGGCCAAACAAGTCAGCTGAGTGCGCTCCTAGTATAATGGCAGTTGACATGCGTCAACATGTATGCCTAACTTGGAGTCAGGCCAAAAGGGAACCAACGAAGGAGAGGGGTTCGGTCCGGTGTTGTGGATAGAATTCGGCGTAGCTCAGTGGTTAGAGCGCTTGGTTCTACGTACCAAGGAACCGGGTTCGATCCCCGGCGCCGGAGCAAATTTTTCTCCTTAAATATTAATTGTCAATATCACAGATATTATTCTGTAGGACAAATTAATAAAAAATCGATAATCTTCTCAAAGAATAATTAGTTTATTCCTTCATATTCCCGTCTAATTAAGTCGGAAGTCTTTTGTCTCTGCTTGATTCATGGTCGATAATTTTGAAGGCGTGGATAGAATCTGCGAGTGAAGTTTTAATGGACGCTAATTCCTTCCACAAGAATAATCGGGTTGCTGGTCATCTCAGATTACTGTATGTACCATTTTTGTATTGAAACAACCTGATTTTGGTTAGCAATCGATTGTATTGATAAGCTCTGGAAACAATATCAAAATCGAAGAGAAGAGCTGGATTTATTTAGATTCTGCGTTCACACGCGAGAGCACTGTCTTGTCTTTTTCTGTCCTTGGTCAGAAACGAGTTCGTTACAGGAGCGTCAGAAATTTGCCCAGATTCCGGCATGCGGAAATCGGTTTTAAAATATTTCGGGTATTCGCAGCTACACTTGTGGAAACAGGATTTACTGCAATTTGTTACGCCAGTGACAATTAAAATGGATAGATATGAATTAACTCAACAAATGATACAGGAAACAAACAAAAAAAAAACTAGCATTGGATGCGAATTAAATGAACAGATCTGAGGACTTCTAGGTGCGTCTCTTGCATTATTAAACTGTTTAATTTTCATTTTTAAAACGCCCTTTTTCTTTTACATATTCGAACTCTTGCATGTGTACGTGTTCCAGAATGTTATAGAAAAATGTGATGAAAAATATTTCTGAATTTTTCTTGCTATAACAAAGTCTGCAAGGGAAAAACAGTGCAAACGATTTTAAACCTTTAAGCGTTAGTTTGAACTGCATGAAGCTACATTGCAGGCTTCCGTCATCCAACCCGCAAAGTAATCACAAAATTATCTCTTTGGCAGGCATCTATTATCATCACTAACTTCTCTTAATATTAAAGATGAAATACATAGCTTTATTTTCAAACTGTTATAGCCCACACCAGCTCCCAATCACGGTAGAAGAGCTCGATCTTGATCACGGGCGCATAGCTCATCCACTGTAACGTAGACAACAGGGATGTACATGCACATGCAGCGAATAAAGGCAGCAAGTATTACAATAACTTGCGTTACTAAATTTCTGGCTATGTAATAGGGCTAATTATTCAGTTATTTAATATACATGTACATATATAAACAAATCGCAATGGGAAGGGTGTTTTAGGAACAAAAAGAGAAATAGGAAAAGTTAATTGTATGTAAACCATTTTCTTGTTAAAAGCAATTATTTAGATTTTAGATTAGATTTATTTATTTAACCTGGTAGAGATAAGGCCGTCAGGCCTTCTCTGCCCCTCTACCAGGGGATTACAACTATAACATGAACAATAAGATTACAATTAATATTAAATTTACAATTACAATTACAATAAAAATTAAAGTACGACAAGAATACCTGATTAATGAAAGCTAGACATTTTATCATAGAAGTTAAGAACAAAGAATATTTTTGTATTTACAAAATTACAAATTAAACCTACAATAACAAAATTCTATAGTGATGAAATTACCGGATATTGAGATATTTTGTGGTAGATTAAAAGAACTATTTACAAGAAACCATGTCTGAACGAGTCTCAATTACTGACCAAGTGCCTAGTAAGTTTGCGTTTGAATTCAATTTTATTTCGACAGTCCCTGATGCTAGCAGGTAGCGAATTCCAGAGTCTTGGCAGGGCTATTGTGAAAGAGGATGAGGAGGTGCGATGGGATGGTATTGTTAGTATTGTTTCATGGCGAGAGCGTGTGTTCAGATTGTGGTGGGAAGAAAGGTAAGTGAAGCGAGACGACAGGTACGAAGGAATAGAAGAGTTCAAGATTTCGAAGAGAAAGAGAAGTGAATGTAAATTTCTTTTCTTATCTAGTTTAAGCCAACCTATTGCTTCCAGGGATGGGGTAATATGATCATATTTACGAACATTGCTTACAAAACGTACACACAAATTATGAGCACGTTGAAGTTTCATTTTGTTGTCGCTGGAAAGGTCAGTCAGTAAAATGTCAGCATAGTCAAAATGGGGAAATACAAGGGTCTGCACAAGGGACTTTTTTAAGCAAGAGGGAAGATGAACATTTATCCTTTTTAGCACATGAATAATAGAATATACTTTTCTGCAGGTTTCTGTGATTTGCATGTCCCAGTTGAGATTATTATCCATGTGAATGCCAAGATTTTTTACCGAAGAACTGAAAGGGATATGCATTGTACTTACTTTAACGGGGGAAATATCGAGGTGCTTTACAGCGTCGGTTTGCCGTTTGTGTCCTAATATGATTGCTTGTGTCTTTCCAGGATTGATATTAAGATGGAATTTCTTTGTCCATGTCACAATCGAGTCAATGTCTTTGTTCAATTTATCTATAGCGTCATTTATTCGATCTAAGCGGGAAGAGATGTAGCATTGAAGGTCGTCAGCATACAAGTGATAGTTACAATGCCTTACATGAGATGTAATATCACTGACATATATCGTGAACAACAATGGTCCGAGTACCGAACCCTGTGGTATACCTGATGTTATGTTAAACCAGGAAGAGCTTCGATTCCCGGATACAACACATTGTTGTCTTTCCCGTAAGTAGGATTCGAACCAACTCACAGCAGTCTCTGACAAATGCAGATTTCTCAATTTATGGGTGAGCAGGTCGAAATTTACAGAGTTGAAAGCTTTGCTAAGGTCAAGAAGTGTTAGTATTGTTACTTTATTAGAGTCGATTGCTTCACGAATGTCTTCTGTCACTTTAAGTAGAGCAGTGCTTGTGTTGTGTCCAGCTCTGAAACTTGACTGATACTTGTCGAATAGTTTGTGTTCTTTCATGTAGTTAGTAATTTGTCTGTGTACGATTCTTTCCAGTGCTTTTGATATGGCTGGCAGGATACTGATTGGTCTATAGTCGTTCGGGTCGGTGGGAACTTTGACTTTTGGAAGAGGAAGAACGAAAGCTTGCTTCCATCTAATCTAATCTAATCTAATTAACGGAGATGCTCTCTCCCTTTTTCCGGTTGCAACGTCAGGCATAGCGCATGCACGGAACGGAATTTGACGACCCCGAATGCTACTGATCGTTCTGTACATTATTATGTAAATACTTCACTTCATTGGTTAGGAGAAACTAATAGGGTCTACCTGCTCCACTTGTGTGATCTCTAAGTACTTTTACGTATCTGTTTAAAAAATAATAACGACAATATTGATCGTATGATTGTGAAAATGTAGTCCTTACTCTCCAGTCGTGATTATGTAATGAGTTTTCTTAGAGTGATTTGTGAGATGCACGTAACACAAAAAAACAAATTGATTAAATTAAGATATTGAGAGCCATCGTAATTTTTGGGGTCAATCATTTAAGGGGATATGTATGACTTTTAAAACTTCCACACTTTTCAGCCAAAAATTTGTGAAATTTAAACTATATGAACAGATCTATAATAATAACTGTACAAAATTTGGTGCAAGTAGGTCTAATAGTTTTGAAATTATATTTTAAGTATATTTTATATTGACGTTACTAAAAAAAGCTCCTTGCATCAAAGTTTTCAAAATGTTTAGTTCATATTTGCTCAAAATCTTGAAAATAGTTATTGGGGTAAAAGTGAATTGGCTTTTTGAGCTTAGTAATAGTATAAGTTAAAATGCAATCAAAGATAAAATATTATTTCTAAATTAAAGAAACATGTAGTCTAATAAAAGTAAATATCCAGAAACAAGCAACAAACAAAACATCAACAGTACATTTAAAATAAAATAAAAATAAAATAAAATAAAATAAAATAAAGATGTCGACCTGGTTGGCAAGTTGGTATAGCGCTGGCCTTCTATGCCCAAGGTTGCGGGTTCGATCCCGGGCCAGGTCGATGGCATTTAAGTGTGCTTAAATGCGACAGGCTCATGTCAGTAGATTTACTGGCATGTAAAAGAACTCCTGTGGGACAAAATTCCGGCACATCCGGCGGCGCTGATATAACCTCGGCAGTTGCGAGCGTCGTTAAATAAAACATAACATTAAAAAAAAATAAAGAAATAAAAGGAATCTAGATACAATCTACTGACCCAAATGTAAATTAATTTACCTTCGATGTCAACTCCGAAATCAATTTATTTCTCTCTTCTCCTATATATTTTTTTCATGTTGCGTCTCATAATGCCGTTTTATGTTGCTTTTTTTGCAAATGATATTTTTTTTTTTTTACACAAACACTGGACTTCATCACCATGTTCGAAGCATAAATATTGTATCTTCCACTCTTCCTTGAAACTTTATTGTATGAGCGCTTCCGTTCCGTCATGATGCGCTGTGTTCTAAGATCTGTACATTCTTTAGCAATGTTTACAGGTAAAAGAGCTCCGCGCGCGAGCAGCGGGCAGAAAATAGCTCTCGCCCGCAAATATTAATCACCATCGCAAGACTGGCCTACACGATATCGATAACGGTGTCCATGTTCAAGACATGTCCTTTCCTCTCATACTTTAGTCCTGTACGCTTTCAGACACTCTAAATTTACAAAAACTATTACCGGTGAAATTTTCCACTTCTTTACCATGTTAATCTTCAGGATTTACCTTGCTTGACTTGTTTCGAGGTCGGGAAAATTATATGTATACCTGCATGGGTGAATGGCTGTCTAAAAGTAGTGTACGACACGCATGCTAACATTATTTTATTTTGTTCACAGGTTTGCTACACTTGACCTACGGCTTTGTTTCGCAAAAATTAAATGCTATTTTTAACACTTGTATCGTTATATAAAACAATAATTATTGCATTTTATTTAGCACGACGATATTATTCAGATGTTTAATTTCGGTTTCCTAGACAACATTTATTACCAAATTAAACATCTAAACATACTCATATTATTTGTTGTAACTTCCTGCATTTTCCGCTATTTTTTATCGATATATTTGTTTTGTTCTTGCAGAAAAATCAGAAACAAACTTTTCACATAAATGAATGCTTCAGGAATAAAACAAAGCATCTATATTATATTCCTTTAAATGTAAATTAGAAAAATATCTTATGATGAGTTGCCTGACCTAACGCGTTGCAAATATTTAATGGAATGTGTTCCACTGTATTTATTTTCATTTTTTTTTGTTTCTTATTTTTATTATCTAAATCGTGTTTATTTAACACTTAACGCCAATATGTATCCCACTGTGTTGTTTTTTATTATTAATCTATTTTTGTGTACATTTTATTCAGTTGTCGGTTTCTGGTTTAATTATGTAAATCCTACTTAATTGTAATCTAATACTAATATGTATACTAATGTGTTTATTTTTATTTTTACTGTGTACATTTTTTATTGAATTATCGGCTTCTGTTTTTATGTGATTCGCATTTGATTCTAACAACATTAATATGTATTTCACTATGTTTATTTTTATTTTATGAGGTAAATTTTATGTAACTTCCTCTTTTGATCTCATTATGTACCTAAATTGTATCAGTATGTAATTACTTGATTCCGATCCAGTTTTATGTTCAACTGTGTAAGCAAGTTTTAATCCTGGTTGAGTGTAAGAGAAGACCTTACGGCCTTAACTCTGCCAGGTTAAATAAAGCCATTATTATTATTATTATTATTATTATTATTATTATTATTATATGTAAAACTACTTTTATTGAAGTTGAAGGGATTTCAAAAGTGTCATAACTTTAGAGTTACTTTTAATATATTGTTTTTTCAATGTCACACTTTAGATTAATTATAAATAGCTCTTTGAAGATTATCCTGAATGTATAAGGGCAGAAAGTCACTCATTTTCAATAATATGATAACTATTCTCTTCTATTCTTTCGTGATGACTTCGCCAATATAACTTACAAGAAAGAAGGCATTATTTTTATATTGCTCGCTATTTTTCGCGACCTTCACTTTTTAGTATCCACTGAGAGTGTAATAGATCTTAAAGCTTCTTGACAAAACAACGTTGCGAATCAAACCTAAACGTTAGGAGCGCTCGGAGCCATGCAATTACACAGAGAGTTGTCGATTATAGAGGTAGTTAAGGAATAAAAAACAAGTGAGTATGATAATGCGAGTGTCCTAGATATCGATTGGATGGAAGTCCTCCTGTAAACATCTGTTAACATACAATGCCGCTCCAGGGCGTGTTGGTCTGTTGCAACAAGCTCGCTTGACAGAAACTCTTTGGAGTGGGAGTTGTACCACTTGGAGGAACGTCTGAAATCCTTTTAAACCTAACCTCTAATCTCTGGGTTCAGGGATGCGAGCTTGCCGAATCAGCTAAACTTAATTTACTGCAGCTTTCACGTAAGCAATAAAAGACATGATGTCATAATAAAATTGTGCGAAATTCACAAATGAATACTCACTTGTTTCAATTTTAGAGACATTTGACAATCGCATACATGCATGAATACACATACATATAGTAAGCTATACATTCCGGTAACTCAGGATGATCAGTTATATTGACTGTTTTGCTCATGTACCAATGGAATGTAAAAATCTATTTAGTTTTAACCAATCAAAGCCAATTATCAACTGCAATCTTTTCGAAACAATCTTCTCGTATCTGCTGTTTAGTTGTTAAAATAACATTTATATTGTTTCCTTAACATTACAGTGGGCCATGATATTGCGTGAAGGCCGTGCTAGATAATTTAGTTATGCAATATCCTAATTTATAATAGGTATAATCAGTTTCTGCATGTTATAAATTATTTATTTATATAATCGTGAAATAGCTTTATTCAAATATCACAAGAGTTCTCATCTTGTCGATATTTCACTAAATGAAAGTACCTAGTACGAAATAAAATGTTATAACCTCAAATATTTGTTCAATTTTGCTGTTTTACAAATCATAATTTCTACAGCTATTGTCAGATGTTTATCCATGAATTCCATATCGCAGGAGGCCAAGTTCATGCCGGCCAACGAAATAAAAAAGTCAGTAAAATAAATATGTTATTTAATAGTAATATAAGTATATTATCTTCTTATTTATTTATTTATTTATTTATTTATTTGTTTGTTTGTGTATTTATTTATGTACTAATTTATTTATGTATTTATTTATGTATTATTTACTTACTTACTGATTTATTTATTTACTTACTTAGTTATTTATTTAGTTATTTATTTATTTATTTAGTTTTTATTTATTTACTTATTTATTTATTTCTGTATTTATTTATTTAGTTATTTATTGATTTATTTTTTTACGTATTTATTTATCTATGTATGTATTTATTTATTTAGTTATTTATTTACTTATTTATTTATTTAGTTATTTATTTAGTTATTTATTTCTTTATTTAGTTATTTATTTATTTAGTTATTTATTTAGTTATCTAGTTATTTATTTATTTAGTTCTTTATATATATATATTTATTTACGTATTTATTTAGTTATTTATTCATTTATTTATTTATATATTTACTTATTTAT
This sequence comes from Periplaneta americana, assembly GCF_040183065.1. Classification (NCBI taxonomy): domain Eukaryota; kingdom Metazoa; phylum Arthropoda; class Insecta; order Blattodea; family Blattidae; genus Periplaneta; species Periplaneta americana. The sequence goes on along the minus strand of NC_091132.1, from coordinate 3,555,074 downwards.
TTATTTATTTACGTATTTATTTATGTATTTATTTATGTATTTATGTATTTATTTATATATTTATTTATTTACGTATTTATTTATGTATTTATTTATTTATTTACGTATTTATTTATTTATTTACGTATTTATTTATGTATTTATTTATTTACGTATTTATTTATTTATTTATTTATGTATTTATTTATTTGTTTATTTATGTATTTTCATGTATTTATTTATTTACGTATTTATTTATTTATGTATTTATTTATTTACGTATTTATTTATGTATTTATTTATTTACATGTTTATTTATTTATTTATTTACGTATTTATTTATTTATTTATTTACATATTTATTTATTTACGTATTTATTTATTTATTTACGTATTTATTTATTTACGTATTTATTTATTTATTTATTTACATATTTATTTATTTATTTATTTATTTATGTATTTATTTATTTATTTACGTATTTATTTACGTATTTATTTATTTATTTATTTACCGCGAAATAGTCTTATTCAAATGTCACGTGAACTTAAAAAGAGGACGTCATTATCAGTGCAAGCATCTGCTAAAGAAGGAGCTAAACTTTTATTAAACTACATTGTAGTCATCATTTTGTGAAGTTGAAGCTTCTAGTTCCAGTCCTGTACTTGTTTCCTAAGAAAGTAACGTGTGATTGCAACCGATAACTGAGGGTTAAAGTGTTAAGGGCGAGCAGTTCCAGAAGTTCTGCAACTTGGCCAACATAAAAGTTTAGCACCTTCTTCAGCAGATGCCTGCAGTGATAATGACAGCTCATGGAGCAGGGTGTGGCGTTCTCTTATAAGTTTAAGAATTATGAAGTTTGGCTGAAGCCTTAACTTCACTGCAGCACAACACTTCATTCTAGAAACCAGGCACATGTCTACACACTTGATATTTCACTGCCACTGACACATGGTTCTGCTGTAGAAATGTTCATTTCTGACCTCAACTCTTTTATAATATACTGTAAGTGTGTACTGCTACGTATAATGGCGCCACATATACGAAAATTGTGCGTATTCTGAAAGTATGAAATCAAAGATAAAGGAATAATATCTGCAGTGAAAATTAGGGAATATTCCACTATTTATTTCGTTGGTACTTATAAAATTGTGAAAATTGGTCATTTATAAACAATACGATGTAACACTTACTTTAAAAAGCTACGAAATGAAGTTTATTTGATGATTGTTTGTCTTGGAGACCCCATTGCACCAGTTTAATTTCTAAGCTCAATAGCATTTGTTATCAAATCAGAATTTTGAGGACGATAATAAATCACGATGTATTAATGTCTTATTATTTCGCACACGTCGAGTCAAGGCTTTCATATGGCATTTATTTTTGGGGATCTGGAACCATGCTGAATGATATATTTATTGCTCAAAAGCGTATTGTCAGGTGCATAGCGGGCGATGACAGTAGGACCTCTTGTAGGGAACATTTTTTACAATATAATATTCTTACTGTTTATGGTTTATATATTTTTAATGTTTTACAACTAATTTATAAAAATTCTGTCTGATTTTCATCAAAATTGTGATTTCCATACCTACGACACTCGTAACAAAAATAGTTTAACTATTCCAGCTCACCACCTTACAAACACTAGTAGAACCTATATGGTCTTTGGTATCAAAATATATAACAGTTTGCCTGATGACATCAAATATACAAAAAATTCTCTGAAATTTAGGAATTATATAAAAACGAAATTAATAAAATTGTGTCCCTACAGTCTTGAGGATGCACGCATGGGCCCTTGAAATGAATAATGTTTTTTTTTTTAATATTTGACTTATTTTACATTAAATTGTAATTGTATATATTTGACCATGTCTATGCATATATTATGCCATCGACAATAAAGTTCTATCTATCTATAATCTATATAAAACTATGGCCCTTCTGAATTTTGAGTCACTAAATAGCGGTACAAAAATGAATTCAGTTGCAGAAACGAATATACAGGGAGGTGCATAAGTAGATATGCAGCATTACAATGTAGTTTTTTTTAGGTAGGTTATTTTACGACGCTTTATCAACAGCTTAGGTTATTTACCGTCTGAATTAGATGAAGGTGATAATGCCGGTGAAATGAGTCCGTGGTCCAACACCGAAAGTTACCCAGCATTTGCTCATATTGGGTTGAGGGAAAACCCCGGAAAAAACCTCAACCAGGTAACTTGCCCCGACCGGGAATCGAACCCGGGCCACCTGGTTTCGAGGCTAGACGCGCTAACCGTTACTCCACAGGTGTGGACAATATAGTTTTATTAAGTACAACTGAGAAATGCATACCACTTGTAATTACATGACATCAATCGACATCAATTTAACTACCTAATCAATCCGTTATAGATTACTGTGCTCCAGCCACGAGAAAGTCTCCGCTGGATGAGACGAAGGGGGGTAATACTGTGAATGAATGTTGATGTCATAAGATGTCATAAGATCACACACGTGGGTACTCTTATCTCTATTGGCTAGCTCTCACAGCACAAACCATAACATTGATACAGACATATTGATACTACCCTAGTTACGAAATTAGATCACAGTTAATCTCCTGGTCTTTTAATCTCTCCATACAGGAAATAACATATGCAGGAGAGCGCATGGTTTTTAAACTGGCGTTATAGCGGTAATATTATTTATCTACTTCGTTCCAATAGATGACGCAATAGTAAGCACATTCCTTTCACGGTTGATCTCCTGGTTGGAGAACAGTATAATCTTATGAAATGAGGATCTTCTTTTACGCCTTTCAGAGCTATTTGAAGCTGTCCACTTGTTTTACTACCTCATTTAGAATTCGCACGTTTACCTTCTTTACATTTTTTGTAGAATTATCCAGAATGTATTACTCATTTATAATATACTTCTATGTAGGTATGATTTGAGACTCCATGTAGTTGAAATTGCTGCGATATATTTGAGTATTTGCAGTGTATCATGAATGCAGATATTATAAAATGTTGAAAAGACTCAAAAAGTCTTTTAACGTCTTTATGTTACTTTACGAAATCAACCAATGGTAAATAAAAATATTCGAGTTGAAAGAGTTTATGAACAACATTTATCGAATACGAAGATTATGTTATAAACTATAAAAACTATAGTATTAGACGAGGTTGTAGAACTGTTTATATTTACTTTGGATGCCGACGAATTTAAAATCTCCTTTACATTTCCATTGTATCAAGTCTTTGCAGATAAAAATTCCAGAATGAAATCTTGCTACGCCATTCTTTTTGAACGGCATCGTTGTCTGATTCTTTTCTTTTTGGGTCATCAGATTACTCTAAACACGTACGTGATGTGCCTGCGTATACAGATAGAGTCGTAATGGCTGGTTATAACCCATTGGCTGACCCGTGAAAATCCGAAGACATGAGTCAGTTACACCGTACAGTACATATTTTTTTTCGGTGTCATGAACGAACGGTAGGCTGTGACGTAATAAACTTGCTGAAATGTGATAGTTAGGACAATAAACTAATCTTCGCACATCTGTCTTCTGTTTCACAAGGAGGAATTTGAGACTTTGCAGTTCTGAAAGATCACTGGATCAAAGGTGACGATTTTATGTCTGCCAGAAGGTTATGTTTGAATCGTGTTCGGATATTTTATTGGCGACAACTGTGTCGTTGTTAGAGGCTCGAGTCTTTCACACGGATTTGTACAGGGACATCATTTTATTTTTACTAGCGTTTCTAATATTAACCTGGCTATACCTTTGGATTAAACGGAAACACCGTTTGCTACCCCCTTTCACGACTGGAGTTCGATGATACTGGTGTAAAATGCAAACAGATCACTTTACTAGGTATGGGAGGGAAGAAAAGTAGTTCATCCATTTATGTAAACTAGGAAATAACGCGATTTTGAATTTGATAATTTTCATTAGGTTTTTGTTTAATGAAAATACAGTACAATATTAACAATGAGTGTTTTTACTCACGAACTGAACTATCCATTCGGAAGTATTCATCATGCAGTGTATATTATACTGTCTACAGCACATTAGCGTACAATATAGAGAATGAAGTTAAATTGAAAAATAATCATAATATGGATATTTAAACACATTTTTGAAAATGGTGGCCGTTCATTTCTATACAGGCTTTAGTTCTTTTTTTGCATATTATCGCACTACAGACTATTGTACCTAATTCCAATTACCAGTTTGGTACTAGTAACTTATGTTGAAATAATTCTGTACCTACTCTATAAAAGAGTACCTTACGTACTGTAAATTCAGTCTTTACTTCTGCCCGATCCGAAAAGATAAAATTACTGAGACATGCTATCTACTGTCCGTCCAAAAGTTTTGTCGCAGGGTTATAGAAAGGAGGGAAATCACGTGACAGTTAATTACTTAACGAAGCCCTTTTATTTAAGTTATTTTAAACAGTTGTATAATTTACGTAGACGTCCAATTCCTAACAGAAATTAATGTTTTCAGAAAAGAGCTAAGACAGCCCAACCACTAGCCTTTACAGAGGGGCGAGCAGAAACGGGTGGGGGAAACCGGGATGCGATGTAGGCAAACGGACGACAGTACCTGTGCAAAAATATGATTCAATATTGAAAGTTCTTTCGTCATTGGAAAACGCGAACTTATTTCTGGAACATACTATACTCAGTACTGTTTGTGTTTACTATGACCTTAAGGCGACTTTGACTGTATACGCTTGGTTCTGTGTGGAGGACGGTTGGAAGTTTACTAGTAGAGGGGGTGGGAGTGAAGTACATTAAAAAACTCAGGTACAATAAAAATTGAAGTAAAAACAAAATGATGTCCCTGTATTGACAAAGTATTACACATAAAAATTTTTGTCTGATATTTTTTTAAAGTTTGCAGAAAAATAAAGAAAAAAAGATGTTAGAAGTTGGAGCGTACGGAATTAAATTCTATTCCATCTTGAATTTTGCGTCCACTACTTTTAAATATAAATGACTGATTAAATGGCAAACTTAGTGTTAATTATATACGTATATACACCCCTAAAAACAGGCAGATGACGCCGAGATCTAGTAGGCTCTGATGATGGTGTACAGTGCACACCGAAACAGCTGTAAACCACACGTGCTTATACAGGGTTAGTTAAAAGTCTCGCACCACCTAAATAACTTTTGAAGCATGTGGTTCAGTGACATGAAACTTGGTATGTGGGGATAACCATATGCTAAGAACTCAATAATGGTATTACCGAGTTTTTTCTACTTCCGGTTTAACCGGAAGTAACTCCAACTCTCGTATTTTAAATGGAACACCCAATATACATTTTTTATTTTTGAATAAAGCTCATTAAGAGGTTTTCAAAAATTACCCACACTCGATACTTCGGTACAAATTCAGTGTTGCTAAGTCAAGAAAACAGAAAAGTGTGTCGAATATTAAAATAATAAACGCACCACCTAAATAACTTTTGAACCATACGGTTCAGTGATATGAAACTTGGTATGTGAGGATAACCATATGTTGAGAACTCAATAATGGTATTACCGAGTTTTTTCTATTTTTTTTTTAAATGGAACACCCAATATATATATTTTTATTTTTGAATAAAGCTCATTAAAAGATTTTCAAAAAGTATCCACACTTGATACTTCTGTACAAATTCAGTGTTGCTAAATAAAAATGGAAGTGGTGCAAGATATTCCTAAAGCCTGGTTAAATCATTCCTTAAATGGTTTCTATGATCGAGTGACACATTGTAAAGCAGCTGAGGGCTACCAGTTTGAACACATAATTTAGAAAGTGAGCTAGCTTTGTTTTGTTTTTATTAAGGAAGGGGTATTTTATTATTTTAATATTCGATGCACTTTTCTGTTTTCTTGACTTAATAACACTGAATTTGTACGGAAGTATCAAGTGTGGGTAATTTTTGAAAAGCTCTTAATGAGTACTATATATTGGGTGTTCCATTTAAAATAAGAGAGTTGGAGTTACTTGCGGTTAAACCGGAAGTAGAAAGAAGTCGGTAATACCATTATTGAGTTCTTAGTATATGCTTATCCTCACATACCAAGTTTCATGTCACTGAACCGTATGCTTCAAAAGTTATTTAGGTGTGCGAGACTTTTAACTAACCCTGTATGATTAACACTAGTAAGTTTGCCATTTAATCAGTCATTTAAATTCTATTCTTTTATTCACAGTAGACCATATAGCTATCGCGATGAAACTAAACAGGGCCTATTGGAAGTGAAATTCACTCTGTGGATCTCATAAAACAATGTGTTAAACAAAAACCGTGAAATAAAAGATTTACATGGTAAAAATACGTATTTTCATACAAATTCCAACATTCTATCTATTTTAATTTTACGATTTTGTGTTACAGTTTCTCGTTTTTGTCAAACATGGCACCGTTTTGAGGAGAGGTTTATGACCTTCACAATTTCTTGTATATAAATCTTGCAATTTTTTTGCTGTTATTTTTCAATTCTTCGGTTTTATGAGACCGTTATGCGGGACAAAGATGAATTCTATACTCGGAACAAATGTAAATCTTGTCCTCCTTGAACACAATTTTTTCCCATCGGATTTTTGTCTGATTTGGACTCGTTCTCTCTCTATATGTAGAGCACGAACACCTGCATACATTGAAGGAAAGATTTTTTTATATAATACATTTTAACCAATGGATCATATTAGTAAAATATTTTGTTACATAGTTTTTTTTTACTTCCCAACATTAATCAAGAGAAAAAGAAATACGATACGATTAGTCTTAGTTTAAACAACTGCACATCAGAGTAAAATATCTGAAAGTAAATCGTAGCTACGCGTTTTATTCCTTCAGATGTACAGAAGGAAATGAAATCACTCTGTGAAACAAATGCCGAACGTTAGTCAGCGGTTCAGATAACCTCATTGTGTTACATATGTTGTAGTTGATCTTTGATCTTCGCTTTTGTTAACACTACAATGTATTAATATTTCGGTTAGGCCTAGCCTGCTTATTTTATTTTAAATTGCGTTTTAAAACACTTTTTTATTTTCATGATCTTAAAATAACTAAAAGGGGGAATTAAATTGGACTTTGGGTGAAATTTTGTATTTAGCACCTGTATTTATTTTTCCAGTACATTATTTTGGTTTTCCTTGTTTAAAATGGTGTATTACATATGATTACAGTTTGCTAAAATTGTATCCATTTTAATTTTATGATTTTCTGAGAACGGTTGTACTTACTTACTTACTTACTTTTAAGGAATCCGAAGGTTCATTGCCGCCCTCACATAAGCCCGCCATCGGTCCCTATCCTGTGCAAGATTAATCCAGTCTCTATCATCATACCCCACCTCCCTCAAATCCATTTTAATATTATCCTCCCATCTACGTCTCGGCCTCCCTAAAGGTCTTTTTCCCTCCGGTCTCCCAACTAACACTCTATATGCATTTCTGGATTCGCCCATACGTGCTACATGCCCTGCCCATCTCAAACGTCTGGATTTAATGTTCCCAATTATGTCAGGTGAAGAATACAATGCGTGCAGTTCTGTGTTGTGTAACTTTCTCCATTCTCCTGTAACTTCATCCCGCTTAGCCCCAAATATTTTCCTCAGCACCTTATTCTCAAACACCCTGAACCTATGTTCCTCTCTCAGAGTGAGAGTCCAACTTTCACAACCATACAGAAGAACCGGTAATATAACTGTTCTATAAATTCTAACTTTCAGATTTTTGGACAGCGGACTGGATGATAAGAGCTTCTCAACCGAATAATAACACGCATTTCCCATATTTATTCTGCGTTTAATTTCCTCCCGAGTGTCATTTATATTTGTTACTGTTGTTCCAAGATATTTGAATTTTTCCACCTCTTCGAAGGATAAATCTCCAATTTTTATATTTCCATTTCGTACAATATTCGACACAAAGTGGGTTAAGAAAAAAATTTGTGGGTTAAGTTAACTTAATATACAATTTCAATTTTAACAATTTTACCCATACAAATACATACACATGAGCCGTTCAGAGCAAAAGTGGTGTAAGTCAAAATTGGGTACTGAGGGTTAAAGTAAACATACTGTAAAATACAGCGCGAAATAGCAATTAATTTTCAACTTATTTAAACTATTAGTAGTCAGTGGATAGCACGAAGGACATATTAATTGTTACTTAGCGCTGTATTTTACAGAATTTTTACTTTAAACCTCAGTACCCAATTTTGACTTACACCACTTTTGCTCTGAACGGCTCACATATTAAACCAATATATTATATTCTTTAAAAACTAAATTCCTAAGTTTGTTTTTGAATTTACTGATATTAAAATTTTCCAGACTGGGGTATTTTAAAATGATTTTATTATGTAACCTTGGACAAAAGTAGGTACCATAGCTGAGAGCTGGGCTTGTGAAACACTTTGCTTCTTCTAGTCTTATAAAATCGGATCTTTTAGTTCTCTGTTTATGATGATATAATTTGAATTTATTGCGATTTTTATGTCTGAAGTTTAACAAAGCAATATAAAAAATTCGTTTAATTTTAAGAATATTAAAATCACTGAACAAAAGTTTGGATTGGTAATCAATTGGTTTATTAAGGCATATTTTAATTTTTTCTGAACTAGTATTAGTGGAGTGAGATAGAATTACAAGCATTTCCCCATCTTAAAATTCCATACTGGACAATGGATTGAAATGAAGCTAAATAAATTAGACGTAAAATATTAACTGGTAAATATAACCGAAGTATAACAAAGATATAAATTGTTTTACGTAATCTATTGCATAAATATGTAATATGTTTGTTCCATCGTAAGTGTTGGTCGATTGTAATGCCTAAATACTCAAATTCTGAGGATTCGGTTAATATGGGACATTTACAATTTTGAGAAGAACAATCTGAATGATGAATTTTGATGTTAAGGGAAGATTTAGGAGATTTAAGACCACTGGGCCTTAGTGGGAACGGAACAGCAGCTGTTTTGATGTGTTTAAGGAAAGAGCGTTTGAATCAAATCACTTTAAATACCTGCAGTCCATTATTGCATTAATATAAGTGCCTTTCCGAGATTTATCACCAAAACGAATTACGGCATTGTCCGCATATGAATATATAATCCTATTATACTTGTGTCAATCAGTTAATAACAAATCATTCCCAAATTTACATTGGAGATCCTCAGAAAATTAAAGGTTCCTGAAAAGACTCTTCAGACAATTGCGTCAACTATTTTAAAATCTTCATTGAACATCATCAATCACCATCTCCATTCATCTTTAAAATATATTTATAATATATTGTGTTAACCGCACAGTAGTAGACTGGAACAGCTTACCGGTGGCAATCTTTCAGGGCGGTCCTCTCAAAATCAATATATTTAAGGAAAGGTTGAGAGGATTAGACTGAAAATGTAATTCTAGGTGCAGTGTAATTATCTAAGTTGTGTCATGTAATTAATTAAGGTCATATGTAATTAATTAAGTTGATATGTAATTAATTAAGATGATATGTAATTTAATTGATATGTAAATAAATTAAGGTGATATGTAATTAATTAAAATGATATGTAATTAAGTCGATTTGTAATTAATTAAGGTGATATGTAATTACTTAAATTTGTAATAGTTGGGTGAAATAGAAGTACTTATAAGTTAGATTTACTTTTGCTTATTGCAGGCGTTATTATAGAAAAGTTTTTATTTATAGTCCTAGGTTTATTGCATCTATTTATTTATAGTTAGAAATAAATTTAGGTTTATTTTATTTAATTCTTTTTATTTTTCTTTTATTGCTGTAATTATTGTAGAATTATAAATGGTATTATTGTATATTATATATCACTGCCACCGGGTGTATACCCAATCTTAATAAATACATGCATACATATTATTTCGGAATATGTATGGTAAGACTTTCCTGTGTTAAATTTCAACGTACCTCGTTTACATGTTTCGACCTATTTATGGGTCATCTTCAGAAATTTAACACAGGAAAGTCTTACCATACATATTCCGAAGTGATACAGTGTTAAAAGTTGTGTAACCAAGATGTAAATACATATATTTTTTTCAATATAAATTTTTTCGTACTGATAGTTACATCTTGTTGCAGATCATTACATTCTTTTTCATTTTATTATGCATATTTATTATATTAATTTACATTTTTTTGTTCATTTGAATTGTTTAGGATGCCGACATTTTAAATCCAAGATTTGGACGGCTATCAATATCATGATACTTGTATATGAAGAAAAAAATTGTACCAAGAATAGTGCCCCGAGGGACCCATATTTATATATAAGTAAAACTAATTTCATTATCAATTTTAGTTACCTACATGATTATACTAAAATTATGTCCTTGTTAACTTTCCGTTTTTCTTAGGAGGAGACGTAGTGTATGTATGTATGTATGTATGTATGTATGTATGTATGTATGTATGTATGTATGTATGTATGTATGTATGTATGTATGTATGTATGTATGTATGTATGTATGTATGTATGAATGAATGTATGTATGTATGTATGTAGTCCACACCTGTGTAGTAACGGTTAGCGCGTCTGGCTGCGAAACCAGGTGGCCCGGGTTCGATTCCCAGTCGGGGCAAGTTACCTGGTTGAGGTTTTTCCGGGGTTTTCCCTCAACCCAATATGAGCGAATGCTGGGTAACTTTCGGTGTTGGACCCCGTACTCATCTCACCTTCACCTCATTCAGACGCTAAATAACTTAAGATGTTGATAAAGCGTCGTAAAATAACCTACTACAATAAAAATAGTAATATGCGTTACAAGAGCGGTATGTTGAAGTTTTCATGTTCGAGGAAAAGTTTGAAAAAGCGAAACGTAGTTGAGCTTTTTTAATTTCCGACAATTGAAAGAAAACATACCGCTCGTGTATCGTACATTATTTTGTGCGAACATCGTTTATTACATACCTGAAAGAGGAATTTCTAATTAGTTGTAATGGAATCTCTATCTTGGTTTCTGTTCAATGACGGCAAATTTGCAAAATAAAAATATCTATCTTCAACATTGTTGCTTTAAAATGTTTTCTGTGTTTACTATACTCCAGCAGGCCGTGATATACGTCTGTCTTTTTTTTTCTCCAGTCTATAAATGCGAACTTAAAACAAACGGTAAGGTTATGTAATGATTTAGAGTTTACTTAATTTTTGCAGATATTTAAGAACAATAATTAACAGTGCAATTTAGGTGAAATTGCAGTGTTAAGTTTCCAATTTATAATTATTACTATATTCAACGTCTCTAAAAATAATATGTTAAAAGCCTAAAGCAGTAAAATCAATATGTCACTTAAGCGGTAAGAAGAGGGAAATTGTTATGTGTGTTAGGTTGGGAATACTGAATGTGGAATTTTAGACTTTCCGCGGATTGGTTTTGTGCGGAAACCAAGCAAATACGCACGATCTCGCACAAAAATATATGTATGTATGTAAGTCTTATTTTAACGCCATTTTCCATAAATTTAGTTTTTCCATACAAAAAAAATCTTTTCTCAGCTTATGTTTAGTCTGAAGATCTGAAAATTTCAGGAATTGTTTATTTGGATGTTTCACACATTGTGAAACTATGGTTTTAAAAGTTGTTGTATTTTGGAGATGTTACAGGGAGTAATATGCTGAAAATATCGTTGAAAGAAATATGTGAATGAAGAAAAAATAATTTCCCAATAAGGAAATAAATTAAAGAAAAACAATTGTTTCAGCATAAAGTTAAGTTATGTGTTCATGATCTGTAAAAAATTCAGATATCTACTTATGACAGTAATATACGTTATAAGAGCGGTATGTTGACGTTTTCATGGTCGAGGAAAAGATTGAAAAAGCGAAACGTAGTTGAGCTTTTTTAATTTCCGAGAACATGAAAACAAACATACCGCTCGTGTATCGTACATTATTTTATGCGAAGATCGTTTATTACATACCTGAAAGACGAATTTCTAATTAGTTACAATGAAATCTCCATGTTGGTTTCTGTTTAATGACGGCAACTTCGGAAAACCAAAATATCTTTCTTCAACATTGTTGCTATAAAATGTTTTCTGTGTTTACTATACTCCGGCAGGCCGTGATATACGTCTGTCTTTTTTCCCCCCAGTCTATAAATGCGAACTTAAAACAAACGGTAAGGTTATGTAATTATTTATTTTTCATTTTAATATTTTAACAATATTATTTATGTAACATATTACAGTAATAAAATCCGCATCTGGAATCTTGTTGATTTTTTCACGGCTTCCTTAATGTTACTTGTATCTGGAATGCAATAAGTTTCGTGGACTAGTAGACTTTACTTAATTTTTGCAAATATTTAAAAACAATAATTAACATTGCAATTTTGGTGAAATTGCAGTGGTAAGTTTCCAATTTATAATTATTACTATGTTAAACGTCTCTAAAAATAATATGTTAAAAGCCTAAAGCAGTAAAATGAATGTGGCGCTTAAGCGGTAAGAAGAGGGAAATTGTTATGTGTGTTACGTTGGGAATACTGAATGTGGTATTTCACACTTACCGCGTATTGGTTCTGTGCGGAAAACAATCAAATACGCACGATCTCGCACAAAAGTTTTTGAAAAAATGTTTCTCGTGTAGGTACATAATTTAACGTAGCTATTCTAGATAGGAAATTCCGCCTTCCCTTAAAAATGATCTCAAGAAATCTGAAATGTGACAATATATCATAAGAAGAAAGTCTGCAATGTCATTGGTGTGTGAGGCCATGATGTCATCGGTTCAGCGACATCCGGATCTCTGTGTCACGACTTGAAAAGAAGCAAATTCCAGGAATCGATCTGTAGATCACGAGGATGTGAGGAAAACCATAATCGTCTTAGGTTTCCCTTTCGTCCCGGTTTTAAGCCTGTAATTTATGACGTAGTGCGTATGACTTTATTTTGAACTCGTGGCGCTTGGGATGGTCGCTCAACTAACCTAAATCTTCCAATGCTTTTAACAAATGCCATACCGAAGAAGGTTGAAAGTTTCGTGCAGTCAGTTATAAAACCGGGGATGTCGCAATTAAACCGGGCCTGCTGTACCCTGAAGTGTTAGCGATTCCATCATTTTCAGTAATTTTAAGTTTGCTTGGCCGAAGGCAGATATTTACATGCATTCCTGTCAATTTATTTAGTTTCACAAGAGCTAATAAGACGAATTGTGGCTGCCGACCAGCGCAATACTTCTCCGTGACTTGCTGTAGTAACATTAGTGGAATGTCTGACCACAGGTGGCATTGATGGTGGTAATTATAGGCAGCATCCTGGCCTCAGAGAAAACGGCCTGTTTGCACCTGGAGACACGGTTCTCAAGTGTGATGCTTTCGTAGTGTAAGAGCATCCGATAGGCACATTCTCGAGCCTTCCACACCTAGTACGTGTTCAGAGGTCTCGACTTTGAGCCCAGGGGCCATCTCATCCGATCTCGGTTAATCAAGGTTTTTGCCGTCACCGCCGCTAGGTAGTTCGTGGCATATGCTTTAAACCTTTCTTAAAGAGATTTAATTACCTTGATGCTGATTAAGATTGACTACGTGGTGGTGCATGCGAGGAATTAGAAACTCATTTGGAATTTTCAGCCTCATCAGGCTCTTGGCAAATGAGTCACTCTCATGCAGTGTCAGCCCATTGAAGTGGTACACACTCTTGTCAAAATTCACACAAACATCCCCCGTAATTTTGTCATAACTTTTTAATATAATATTTTATTTCACATTCCTCCAATTCTCTGCATGCTTTTCCAGATATGTGGAGTTCTCAAGCTGCTGTACACTACCATAGAATACCAACTGTCTGCAGTAATGTCACGAGAGGTCTGAGATTTATCTGGGAAATTTCAGACCTCGAGTGACATTTATTAGGACTATTTCGTGAATAAAATAAAATGTAAATAATATATCCCTAAAATTCGATCACAAAATGTTAATATTGTATATTAACGAATACTTAACCTATTCAGACATTGAGAAGTTGAAATAGATGAATATCGATTACTGCAATAAAAGAAATTTGATGTTATTATTCAGGAATGCCAATTGCGAAAAGCGAAATACAGGTTTAACAATGTTAATTACATGTACTGCACTTTTCTCTTATTATTAAAACATAAGGCCTCATGGCCTTAATTCTGCCAGGTAAAATAAAACTATTATTATTATTATTATTAAATACTTTTTCATTATCTGCTGAAATCATAATTTAATTTAAAGTAACAGTGGGGACAGCTATATACCAATGCTTATGTATTCACAGTGAGACATGTTGCTACACAGTGAAGCCATCTCTGTATAGATAATAATAATAATAATCCGTGAAAGGCCTAGACCGACCAGCCGGTTGTTGGCCTCACGCCCACATGTCGAAGCAGAGGTGGATGATCATCCAACCAGAATGGAGGTATCGTGTGGTGATCCCCCCAGCCGTTATAGCTGGCATTCGCAACCGGATTTCGCTACCTATCGTAGCTCCCCAAGTGCATCACGATGCTGGGTGGGCACCGGTCCCATACATTGACCGAAATTTCATGAGAAAATTTCTTCCCCCATGAGGATTCGAACCAGCGTGCATTCCGTAACGCGAGTCCTAGGCAGGATGCCTTAGACCGCGACGCCACGGTGCGGGACTGTGTATAGATAAGCCTAATTAAAACACGAATTTTATTACGCCATACGGAAGGCAGTTTGATCAAAGATCTTATTTTTACTATGCCAGGTATTTGGGTTTGATATGCGATGATGTTACATAAATTTAAACATCTGACTTTCTATTAATTGTTTCATTTCATTCACAAGATACAAATTTTATAGGCTACAATTATAGGTTAAGTTACCTGTGGGAGCAGGACCAATGTCAGCTGTGTCTTATTTCGACCTTTACAATCAGTGCTACACGAAAGCATTTTTATAGCTCGACAAACGCATTCTCGCTGTAGTGTGTAACGGAACTAAAGCTGCATCTACACAGTTCAATATTCCAATCGCGTATGCGTGCAATCTGGGAAGAATATTGAAAGAATCAAGTTTAAAAGGTACGTTCAATTAAGATGCATGAAGATTTTGTGTCTACATGGTGCGCAGTTTTGAACATTGTCTTCACTGCGTAAATATATTAATTAATATTAAATATCAATCTTGCATTCATTGCTTTAAAGTTAAAAGAAAAGTTTAACCGTGTAGTTGCATCTTAATGTATTCATGATCATCAATTTACGGGGAAACAGTTGGCGACAATGACTACACAAAAGAATGACCATGCGATAAATTGATAGCGATAAATCTAGCTGCAAAAATTATCGCAAAGTCTGACTGTGATAGGTTGGAATTCAAAATTGCATTACACTTCATTGGTCGAAAATGGAATGACGTCATATAAACGAAATAGTCAGTGTAAAATTCGTAGTTTTCCTATCAGTTTTCGTCAAGTACAAAGCAACCTTAGAAACACCAAGGCTTTGCTAGTTGCATAAACAAAAGGCGATGTTATATATCAATCCTATTAAAAATGACGATATTATAAGAAGATTCTATAACATACGGCTTTCTGGACTAGCTGACAGCATTTAACTAGAATTCAAGATATTCCCAGTTCGTCTCTCGTTCCGACTATGTAACACTTTCACTATAAAAAGATCTACAAACTGAGTGTATTTTTAAAGGTTTTTATAGGTAGGACCACTTCACTGTACAAGTAGATGTTCTGAAAATACGTCCTAGGTCTGCAATGTGCGAACCAGAGTGTTGCATTGGAGTTAAATCGCTCGCTTGATACTCGGTCGAGTGTCGCACCCTCGAGTGAGATAAGATCGGTCGTGATACGCTCGTAATAAATAGAAGCACAGTACAAGGTCATCTCACCGACATGTCTTATCTTGTATGGAAGGCGACAGATAAGATACACATATGTTTTGCTCACAAGGTTTCTGCGTTTATGACAAACGTTTAATGGAACAGTCAATGGAACATGAAGTTATAAATCAAATAGTATGAAAAACTTCGATATACAGTTATTATTGCTATTTAATAATTATTCAATATTTGATTTACCACATATATAATATGATAGGTCCATACATAGTGTTCCGCCTATATACTGCGACAATGTAGAAACGTTTTACAAAATATTATTGATATAGCAGTAGACTAATAACAATATTAGTACAGAGATAACGTCACAGAAAATATAATAAAACGAATAATCATGCTGCACAACTGTTACAGACACAAAGATTGATACACTAATTATTAGAGATTATTATTATTATTATTATTACTAGAAAACTTGATACATTTCTTGCATTATCGTGATTGAGTTCTCCGTTTAGAATAATTACATTTACATCCAATAACATCTATCAGATGTGGCAAAAACAAAATCACTCCTGTGTGGGGGAAAAAAAAAAAACATTTACCTACAACATTTATATTACATTTTAAAGCAAATTTTGTAGTTGTACTATGGAGAGGTTAGTTAAACACTGCAAAGTTTTGAAATGATAAACATCTATGATGTTACTCCACAGTTCATCACTGTAACAAGAACGAATGTCTAACGCTTGGCTTATACCGTTCGAGGATTTATCGCTCGTGACAATTTTACCCATCATGCATGTGCGCTACCTATCGGATTATACTATGAACTACTTGGCGCTCGAGAGAAAACGTCCGATGCAGACCTCTGGTGCGAACTGTACATACAAAAACCATCAACAAGAAGGAAGGCAAATGAAAATATTGCTTACCGATTTCCCATTACAAATGGCTTTTAGAGAACCCGGAGGTTTATTGCTGTCATTGTTTGTTATTGTTATTGTTTGTTAAGTCTGTGAGGTCTGTGCTAACATAACGTGATTTAAACAGGGATTAAGAACAGGAAAAAAATTCATAAAATATCTATAGTTTATCAAGAGTGCTGAACATCGATCTTTCTTGCAACAAGAGACTTCCTCCTTAGGTTTGTATGATTGGTGCTAAACCAGCATTTAGAACACGTAAAAAATCCATACAAAGAATGCCTTTTTTGCCTGTCTATATTTCCCGTTTAAATTGCCTATACAGAGTGTTTCAAAAATAGAGGGCATGATTTCAATAATGTATTCCTCATATGTACACAATACGAAAAGTTCATTACTACATGTGTCCGGAAATGCTTGGTTTCCGAGTTATGGCCTTCAAAACAGTGATATTCACCGGAACGTTTTTCTTCCCGCAGGTAGTTGCCTTTACAGCAGATGTTCAAAAATGTCCACCTCCTGCTTGAATACAGGCCTCACATCGATGTCTCATGGCCCTGCGAACACGATCCCAAACTCCAGGAGTATTGCGTATGTCCTCAGAACATGCCACAATTCGATTCCGAAGGGATTCCAAATCAGGCACCGGAGACGAATAAACCAATGATTTTAAATGGCCCTACAAGTAGAAATCGATAGGGTTGAAATCAGGTGAGCGTGGAGGCCAAGCAATTGAGCCATCTCTACATACCCATCGATGAGGGTACAAATGACGAGCCAGCGCAGCATTGCCGTCCGCCTTACCGTACATGAAATGCACTTCTGCCAGCTCCTGATTTGAGTACATGTCGCACAGTATAACGCCAAACACAACACTTAATGTACCCTTCGCCTCGGAATTAACTGTCAGAGTGTCCTCTGTTAATATCTCCTGTCACGGCCCTACCTGCGGGAAGAAAAATGTTCCGGTGAATATCACTGTCTAACTCGGAAAGCAAGGATTTTCGGACACATGTTGTAATGAACTTTTTGTATTGTCTACATGTGAGGAATACATACCTGAAATTATGCCCTCTATTTTTGAAACACCCTGTATGTCCGAACTATAGTCATAATAGAACTTTGAAACGATGAAAGGACTTTTGAAGTCGGTACAGGCAAAATGCCTTCAGCAAGAAGTGTAACGGGAGACCAATAGCCTTTCCGTTGTTCCTCCTCTGGTACGTTACCATGGAGATAGTTCGAAGTGGTATTCTAAACCTCGAAACGAATGTGCTGGCGATCTCAACGCTCCTTCTTGCCAGCATCGTGTCTTCAGGATTAAGTGATTTGATACCTGTGCAATCCCGTGGTCAGGACTTCGCAAACGCTTGAAATTCCGTATAAACAGGCAAACCGATCAGTACAGGTCACTGCATGGGGCAAGTCATGACCGACAAGTTGCTGATTGCAGGGGAAGCGATTAGTGTTATGGATGGAGTCTTTCGCTGTGATACAAGTAATGAATATTCATTGTGGAGTAATAACCTGGAATCGAACATTCGGCCTTCATCTCTGTGGTCAAAGGCGTTCACCGCCTGAATCAGGACAGTAAATCCGTGCATTAAGATTGCCAGATGGCGCTCGTGTCGTGTGTTTTGGATACAGGGACATCTGGACACAAAATATTGAAGCCGTTTAGTCGAAGAAGAAACGCTGAACACCCTTTGCAATTAGTGTTTATTTTACTTTCTTGTAATACGTAAGGGGTACATAAACCGACTATAAATAAAGACAAAATGAAATATTTTTAGTCCACACCTGTGGAGTAACGGCTAGAGCGTCTGGCCGCGAAACCAGGTGACCCGGGTTCGATTCCTGTCGGGAAAAGTTACCTGGTTGAGGTTTTTTCCGGGGTTTTCCCTCAACCCGATCTGAGCAAATGCTGGGTAACTTTCGATGCTGGACCCCGGACTCATTTCACCGGCATTATCACCTTCATCCCATTCAGACGCTAAATAACCAATATGTTGATAAAACGTCGTAAAATAACGTACTAAAAAAAAAGTATTTTTTTTTTCTCAGAAACAAATTTTGTTACATCTCCCAACATTTCATTCCATAGTGAGGATGGATTTAAGTTAAATAAACGCACTTCATTATATTGCATGTCAGAAGGAATTGAAGCTCGTAATATACAGGGTGATCAGTACATAATGTCATTAATTTCAGGGAGCTATTCCTTGAAACATTTCAAACAAAAACGATTAATACAATTTTGAACCTTTTTGCTTCCTTTTTCAAGATGTAAATTGTTTTATATTTTTTGTGAAAGTCATTGATTTAATTCCCAATATGCTCAGTTAATTTATGAGAGCAGTGTATTATAATAAATGTTTCGAAGAATTTTAGTTTTGTCCTTTAAATGTGCAGAAATTTTATTTGAACAAATGTAACTTTTCGTTCTGAAAAGGAATTTTAAATTATTACATTTGTTCGGATCAAATTTCTGCACAATTAAAAGATAAATTCTTTCCCTCATTTATTATCATAATACACTGCTCTCCTAAATTCAAATTAAATCAATGGCTTTCCTAAACCCGCTATGAAATGTTTTATATAAAATAATTTTTATCTCGAAAAGAGAGCAAAAAATGAGCAAAATTATACTGATTTCTTTATATTGCAAAGAATAACCCCCTGAAATTGATGGCGTTATTTACTGTTCTTTCTGTATTTCAATTTTTATAATTTAGAGCAAATAATCTGGTACATATTTTTCGAAACGTAAGTTTTGTATTAACAAAAGCCGCCCTAAATAATGGTTCAATAGATCGGCCTACTAATGAATTCATAATGAACAATGATTAAAAATAATTATGTGACAATTTGAAACAAAAAAAAAACTTTAAGATAAATGATAAGAAAACACAGGAAATCATTTACAATAAAAGTTTCGCCTGTTCACATATAAGTATTTTAGGACAATGGCAAGGATTACTTTAACAATTTCAGGTAAGGTATTTAAATTTATTTCGAAATTGTTTTTACTTGGAAGTCACGATTTATTTAAACACAAATGTATAATTTCCGTTTATTAATATTGATGAACAGAAGATTTCTAGGTCTGTAAATAGTTCTTAACTATGTTAACTCCCGTACTTCAATTTAGATATGCTTTTTTTTCTCAGTTTGTGCCACTAAAGATTAAAATAGTGTCATCAGCGAAAGCGTTAATATTTCCATTAATTTCATATCGTGTTATTAATAATATTAATACAGAAAATAGTCCACCATTGTGAAGTAACGATTAGCATGCTTGATCTTGAAACGAGCATGCCTGGATTCAAATCCTGCTTGGGGCAATTTACCTGGTCGAGATTTTTCCGAGGCTTTCCTTCAACCCATTAATGAAGGGTTCAGAACCATAGTGGGCCAAGCGCCATTTACTAAAACTGTACAAAACAAGGGATAAAGTGATGTTATTTCTATAATTCAATGGAAACATATAGCAAGTAATATAAAGTATACTTACTTACTGGCTTTTAAGGAACCCGGAGGTTCATTGCCGCCCTCACATAAGCCCGCCATTGGTCCCTATCCTGAGCAAGATTAATCCAGTCTCTACCATCAAGTCCCAACTCCTCAAATCCATTTTAATATTATCTTCCCATCTACGTCTCGGCCTCCCTAAAGGTCTTTTTCCCTCCGGCCTCCCAACTAACACTCTATATGAATTTCTGGATTCGCCCACACGTGCTACATGCCCTGCCCATCTCAAACGTCTGGATTTAATGTTCCCAATTATGTCAGGTGAAGAATACAACGCGTGCAGTTCTCTGTTGTGTAACTTTCTCCATTCTCCTGTAACTTCATCCCGCTTAGCCCCAAATATTTTTCTAAGCACCTTATTCTCAAACACCCTAAACCTATGTTCCTCTCTCAAAGTGAGAGTCCATGTTTCACAACCATAAAGAACAACTGGTAATATACCTGTTTTATAAATTCTGACTTTCAGATTGTTTGACAGCAGACTGGATGATAAAAGCTTCTCAACCGAATAATAACAGGCATCTCCCATATTTATTCTGTGTTTAATTTCCTCCCGAGTATCATTTATATTTGTTACTGTTGCTCCCAGGTATTTTAATTTTTCCACCTCTTCAAAAGATAAATTTCCAATTTTTATAGTTCCATTTCGTACAATATTCTCGTCACGAGACATAATCATATACTTTGTCTTTTCGAGATTTACTTCCAAACCTATCTCTTTACTTGCTTCAAGTAAAATTCCCGTGTTTTCCCAAATCGTTTGTATACACTAAAACTAAATGATGTGTCAATCTTCATTAAACTATGGCATTCACTTAACTTTAATCCTTCCTTTCTCCGTTTTTAATAAATGGTGCGTGGGCCACTATGGCTCTGAACCCTTCAAATGCTGGGTAACTTTCGTCGCTGAATCCCGGACTTATTTCGCTCGTATTATGAGTCTTCATTTCACTCAGACGTAAGGTAAACATAGCAGTTGATAAAATGTCGTAAAATGATTAATTAAAATACATGAAATGAATAATAGAGGTCTTAGTACAGTTCCTTGAGAGACGTCAGTAGTAACAGTTTTATTCTGCCGATATCTGTTTAATAAATAACTGTCAAAGAGTTCTAACACTACACAGTGAGCTTGTCTGCACCTTCCCGTGACTAGCAAGAATCGAATCTATACCAACTACAGTGAAACCTTTCATTTACGGACATCGAAGGGACGTAACAATCTGTCCGCATCTGGGAGGTGTCCTTTATTGGTAGGGAGGCTCCCCAATCTAACAGTAGATTTATAATATGGATTATGTATCCCTTTACTCTTTAAATGAAATGTATTACTGTAGTTTAATTCTAAATACAGTACTACAGTAAATTCTTTGCAACTTTGAACTACAATAGATAAGACCGAAAAAGGAAAGTACAGTACTGTGCCATGCAATTTTATTCTAGGTCTACAGTTATGCAGTACTGTAATTTACAGTTTTCAACTTAACCTTTACGTTCAGGTGCCATGTCTCTCGAAACAGAACAACTGATTGCAGTGAAGAGAATAATCCTACTAACCCTATCATGTGTCGAATACAATTTCACGAGCTCCGAAACCTTGGACCCATCAGACAGGTTAAATTTTATGACTCTGTTTATCCACCCGCTTCCAGCTAACAAGGGGTAGCCGGCTGGGCTAGTGGTAGCCTACGAGACTCTTAGGGTGCTATTCATAGACATTTCGCTAGCCCGCGCTACGAGCGTACTAAGCTAGCCCCGGCTATCTACTGATTACTTGTGCAGGATTCATATCATATCGCTATCACTGGTTTATGAATAAGAAAAACGTTAGTTAGCTGATGATCCACCGGAAGCTCGCGCTGAGAATGTCTATGAATATGGCCGTTAGTCTTCTATCATGTTAAGGAATTTCTGTCCTAAAATTTCCATTTTTGTAACACATTAGGTCTTGAAAATCAAGTTCTGTCCGCAGTCAGGAGATAAGACAAGCTTTAGGACTGTCAAATAGCTGTCCAAGTCCGTGTCTGAGAGTGTCTGTAATTTAATTTAGTAGTCTGACCCAATATTTTGGGTTTGCCCTGCGACACAGAATAGCTCACAATAAAATTTAAAATGAAAAATTATATAAACAGGTTTCAGACAAAAGTGAATAAGACATAAGAAAAAAAAATAGAACCAAGTGTAATTTAAATTGAATGTACACAATAAAGATGCTGACGAAATATCGCTACAGAAAATTTTATTATGGTGGTGACGATGGCATCTTGAAGCTCTCTCATCAGCTTGTATTTTTTCCTCCACTTTACAAAGGCTTTCGGAATGGTGCCTCTCGCTCCGAAGAAGAGACCGGTAACTGTGATTTTTTTCAATGTTGTATTTCGCTGATAGGTACTGAATCGTGGACTCGTAGATTTTCTTTTTCTCTTCGTTCACTTCAGATGGTTGAGTGGCTGAGATTTCAAATCTGATCGTAGGATAAATTATTTCGGCTGTCTGTTTATTTATATTTATAGCTATGATATCGATCCTACGATTGCTTCCACCATCAGCAATACAATGAACTTCCTCGTGAACGTCTAGATTTTTGGATCGAAGTGCATCTGCGATCATAGAACGTATGATGTTGTGACGTTTTATTCTGAGTACTTCTCCCTGTGGACAACTCCCAAGCACATGTGGTAAAGTTTCATACTCACTGCAGTGCCTACAGTGGGTTGTGCCTGTAGAGCGACCAGGGAGAGAACGTACTGGTGCCACCATCGCAGTCATTTTTAGCATTTCTCTCCATTCAGAACTTGATAATCCCTCATGCTTGATGATCCACGAGTTGGCTGCAGGTACTTCTTCAAGCAATACAACTCCTTTTCCTTTCTGGGGGTATGCACACCAGGTTTTAAATTCACGGTGCCGAAGATGTTGCCTTAATTGCTTCACGGATCCTGCAGCCTCATCTCTGCTCACTTGCAATTCCGACAAGCAACGGGTTCTTATAGTTAAATTAAATTTATCATTATTTCTATATTATTTCAGTTGGGACATAAAAATCTGTCCGTATGTGAGAAGTGTCCGTATCTTGGGGGTGTCCGTAAGGGGAGGCTTCACTGTAGATGTGTTTGTTTTATTTCACGTAAGAAAACATGTGCATAGGTTCTGTAGGTTGCAATTAGGTCTGAACGTGTGAACATACCTTATTATCAAAGCTCGGAACTTGGGGACTTGTGTCTTTGAACGTGGCTAAGCGACCGGACTTCAATGTCAACAAACTCCCGCTTTCAGCACAGAGGTACTGTCAGGTCTGCTATAAAGTGGTTCCTGGCTGGAACAACATATTGATAATATTATGGTAGCTTGAAACACGTAATTTTAAAGAATATATATATATACATGCAAAATATATCAAATTTACAGTTCTGCTCTGTACATTTTATTACAGTATATGACTACATGGATTCGAAGATTTTCGAACCGATAACTGCTTCGTCTGTTAGTTGAACATGATTTGAAACGAAAGAAACTTACTTCCACGTCACATGAAGTGACGGGAGCAAACTTAAAATACTGAATGTTTTCACTGTCACTGTTTCCTGTTCGATTTTCAGCACTTGCTAGCTGATCTCGTATCTATGAAAGATAAGTATTCTAAATTTTTTTTCGAAAATAGTTTTCAATTTCTATGTCACTACTACTTGATCCATGGCTATGGACAAATTATCCACCGATTTAAGAGACTGCAATGTCTTTCAATGAATGCCCGTTTCCAGCTCTAGTTTATGTGTGACACAACTTACAAAATATAAACTCTCCATTCGAAGAAAATAATGTATCTCCTCAGAATTCCTCCACGAAATTCTGTACCTAAAATTTAAGACATATATTTTCAAACTTCTATAATACCCATTCGAATACCACGTATTTTCTCATTCCTCTAACAGACCGTTTACCTGTAATTCTCTTAATGTCATTGGCTTCGACGTGACACAGTTTATTCGTTCGTCTTCTTGCCATTC
This sequence comes from Periplaneta americana, assembly GCF_040183065.1. NCBI lineage: Eukaryota > Metazoa > Arthropoda > Insecta > Blattodea > Blattidae > Periplaneta > Periplaneta americana. Next base: position 3,530,799 of record NC_091132.1, on the reverse strand, counting down.
GATGTGACCACTTTCTTAGTACACACGACTGTCCCTGAGCACTTGCAGGGTGAGCTTTGTATACGTTGTACCTGTAACCTTACTCATGCACACGACACACAAGTCCCCAAGTTCCGAGCTCTGCTTATTATTATGTACAATTTCTGCAGAAGAACGCGTGTTACAATCTGAGACAAGCTTCCCTGCACACTGCCACTGGGAGCAAAGTGCCGTATGGATTCGACATGGATCTATTCTCGAAATTGGCACGGGATGGGGCTCCGATAGCCACGCTGTAACACGATGGTATTTTAAAATGCTACACCCCCGAAGGGGTTCTTTTTGTGGACCGGCTTATTACGCGAATGATGAAGGACGCTGTGCATCGCGTGATGGGTGTGGCGGTGGATTACGTAACGGCAGCGGCGCATGCGCCATCGGGTCGAAGAAGGTGAGGCGCATGTCGGCAATATCGAACAAGTTGCCCCAGACATGCTACAACTTCCAAATATGCTTATAAAAAGATCACTTCTCCAATACATTCCAAAAGAACTGCCTAATTGGTTGCCTTCCTCGTGATCCCAGTCGGCGGCCCCCGTGGGGGGATTGGCAAACCTGTCCGATGCAAATGTAGCCACCACTGCATGCTCGCTTTGCCAATATTTTTCTCTTACAGCTTGGAAATAACTCGGGTACAACTTGGACTCCTTCCATTGCTGGTAAAAAAGTGAATAAGAGTAGAAATATATCCTACTCCTGCGGTTTTTAAAAGTGATTCCAACTGCCAACAGACTGCGGAGTGCTCTACATGAAAGAACAAAAAATGTGCGGGGGTTGACATGTGAAAAAAATGACAGGGATTTGAAGGAAATCCCAGTCATTGCGTGAATAGTATCGAGGCAAATTAAATACAGAATAGAGGAAGACGGACCGCGCTGAAAACTAAAGACACTTTAGTTTCCATAGTAGCACTAGTGACGTCATCTTATTACAATAAAATGTGAAAATTTAATAGTATCGAGGCAAATTAAATACAGAATAGAGCGAGACGGACCGCGCTGAAAACTAAGGACACTTTAGTTTCCATGGTATCAATAGTGACGTCATCTTATTACAATAAAATGTGGAAATTTTATCCGTATAGGTTTTCGGTGAAGAGTTTCACGTTAAAAAGCCACAAAGATGGCACATGCTTCTGCGTCATACATAGTTTACGTATTTTACAAATTGAGTTACATTATTATGTTGCAAATGGCATTACTGTTTATGATTTATGTTTTAGAGCTTTAATTCGAAAGTAACAGAATCCAGGAATGAATTAATTTAATGTGTACTGAAATAAGATGAGCTTTCGTTTTCTGTATTGCGATGGAAAGACATTGTTTATGAAAACAAATCTTAATTGATAAATTATACAAAAAAAATGAATGCTGTTACTTTTGAACAAATTTCGATAAACAACTACGCATACATTGTAATTATATCTATTGTTTTAATTGGTTTATTTTACGACGCTTTGTCAGCTGCTATGATTATCTAGCATCTCAAATGATGCCAGGCGAAGTGAGTCCAGGGTTCAGTACCGAAAGTTACTCAGCATTTGCTCTCAATAGGTTGAGGGAAAACCTCTGAAAAACTTCAACCAGGTAACTTGTCCCAATCAGGATTTGAAGCACGCTTAATGCCATTACGTATGTCGTGGGTTGACGGGTCTTCCAAGTTTCAGAAACAGAGAAACGTAAACCAGGCTCGATTTCACGAATAACGCACTTGATATTGTTCCTTCAGTCATTAACTGTTTTTGGCTTGTTGGCATAAACCCATTATTTAACATAACCTCATAAGAAGTGATCCAGCGGCGTTAAATCACATGATCTCGGGTGCCAGTTTACATCACCACCACGCAAAATGATGAAGTCTCTTAAATACTCACTGAAAAGGTCGATTATTTCGTGAGCAGTATGATACGTGGCATCATCTTGCTGACACGAGACGTTTGTGAGATCCATACCTTCCAATTGAGGACAAAAATAATTCCCTATCATAGCCCGGTATCTTACAAACTTCGTACACTTCACGTAATGCACGAAATGCTCGGCGAACGGATGACTTTTTTTAATAATACATTTTAATGATTTCTACGCGTTATTGAATGGTGTAACGTTCCATGATTATTTGTCAACAACAACTGTAACCATGGGGAAAATATGATTGCTATAGCTTCATAAACACGGCAGTTATATGTTAAAAGTAGGACAATCTTATTGGAAGACCCTATGCAGTCACTTACTACGCAGTTTTATAAAAATCGGTTTCTCTCTGTTTTTATTGAAGTGACACAGCACCATCTCTCGACGAACTTTTCAACTGATGTCTGTAAAAGATATCTTCACATTTTTCAAGTATCTTGGAGTTTTTCTTGATAAGAGACTTGCTTTTAAACATCACGTCTCACATAATCGTGAGAAGATCTTCCAACGATATATGCTTTACTCATTTTTCAAGAACTATGCATCTTTAAATGTCAAAACCATGTTGTACAAAGTTTTAATTCGATCCTACATGACATTTTGTTGTAAAATATGGGCTCAAGCAAATGCACGACATCTTCAACGACTAGACGGACTTCAACGAGCTATCCGTCGAACCATCACTGGAGCGGACTATCTCATCCGAAATAGCCAACTGTACGACGATCTTGGCATACTGTACTTCTCAGCTTATACAAAATTTCTAGATCCCTCCACAACCACCCAAATCTACTAATAAGTAAAAATATACCGATTCCTCTTACATGACATTATCAATTTGCTCACTCTACTATTGGTAGAGCTACGTTGCCTTGGAATATTTCAAGCTCAAACATGCCATATGATTTCCTACATTTCTTTTAAAAGGAAAGGGTCAAATGCGACCTGGTACTTAAGAAGAAACAATCTGTTTAAAAAAAAACTTCACTTTTTCGCATTTTGTAGGAACTGTCGAAGGTCTCGATCCAGATTAGGAATTTGACTCTTTCTCTGGAGTTTTAGAACTGGTTTAATTTTCAAGAACATCACATTCGAGGTCTAAATATTGTGGACATCAGTGGCCACACTTGAACTTCCGGATAAGCCTCAACTGTTTGGCTGCACGTTCTGCCGAATGTCAAAGTCTTGCCTGCTTTATAAAACGAGGCACGTGGGAGGGAAGAGAACCAGTTGCTCATAATCCCTGCCCACCTGCCGAAATTAACTGCAGGGAGTTTCCTATTTGCATTTTACGTTTCTAGCGTAAAGCAGTAAAGCTAACATCACTCGTAATTGAACGAGAAACGGGGCTTTCTCCGTATAGCTGTTAGAATCGCGGTCACTCAGAGAAAAAGAAAACTTTAATGTAACAAAAATTAGAATTTAATTTTATTGCCAGTTCAACTGTTTGTTTCGGATATTACTTGTTTTACTTTATCGTTATGCGACGTATGAGGAAGTTTTCACGAAAAAATATTACTAGATTTAGAAATAAAGTTTTTCGGGATTCCTGACATCGCCGGGAGAACAGTTTTTGGCATTGTATTGTGTTGTATTTATTAACATTCCATGGTATTCATACATGCTTACAGCTAGAATATGAAACAAGTCAAAAAAACTAAATACTATTATAAAATCTTAATTTATAGTCACAGTCTAGATGAAATATATACAGAAGAGATTTACAATATAGTCTACTAGTACAACACAAAGTTTTAGTATCAATTTCATGAAGCGTTATTGAATGTCATGAATTCACCTACAGAATAGAAGGCGTGACAAATTAGGTACTTCTTTAATTTGGCCCTAAATAATTTTATGTTTTGAGTTTTATTTTTTATATCGATAGGGAGGCTATTAAAAATTTTTACTGCCATATAACGCACTTCTTTTTGATAGCACAATAGACTTGCCGATGGAGTATGAAAGTCTGAGTATGAACTGTTGAATTAGTTACAAAGTTTTCACGATTACATACGAGGAAGATTATTAATGAAAAGATATACTGACAAACCATGGGCATTATTTGTAGTTTCTTGAAAATAGTCCTACACGATTCCCTAGATTTGGCACCTACTATTATTCTAATTACTCTTTTTTGTAATAGAAATATACTGTTACTATCTGTGGAATTTCCCCAGAATATTATTCCAAAACTCATTGCCGAGTGTTTATCTATGTACAGTGATCTAACCTGAATAAACGATCAGATGTTTATCACATTTAATATGTAGGTCTACTTTGGAGACCACGTTGTTCCAGAAACACCTATTTTGAGAGAGCAAGTTGTTTGCGAAATTATGCATTCAATGAGAAAACCTCTTCAGGAAATATTTTGTACATGATACATGAATTAATTTGTAAAGTTAGCGTAGTCAAAGAAAATGTATTTTCATATGAAAATTAGTAGCCTATGTTATTAATCTATAGCAATCTCAGACCTCAAGTGACATTTATCAGGACTATTTCGTGAATAAAATAAAAATGTAAATCATAATATAATTATATCGCTTAAATTCGCTCACAAAACGTTAATAATTGTATATTTATTATTAGTCAAGAAGGCTTTGTTGATTCAGTTTCATTGCTATTAAAACAGTTGCGTTCCATTTCAATTATCAATAATTTATATTAAACAATCTCTGATACGTGACTATCCATAATCTCATACAGCAGAAGCTGTAACATAACCTAAATAATATAAACAAGATAAATGATAGAAAAGTTTTAATTAAGGATGATGAAATAAACATGAATCATTTTAAAAGGTACAATTATTGAAAATACAATGTTTATAAACAAAGAAACAAATGCTAGGGAGGTGACAAAAATAAATGCTAGTGAGGTGATAAAAATTTTAGAATAACCAGCCTCGATTGGTTGTAAAACGTCGTTCAGTACCGTTTTGTTGATCAAAAGTAGTATGACGTAGTCAAAGTGTAATACTCTACATAATTATTTTAAAATATCTACTGATAATTATTTCAGAGCTTTAGAATATCTACAGATATTCTTTTAGAAAATTAATGTAGTCCTAGACGTTTATGGAGATGGATAAAAAAACACTTTTATGTACAGTAGTGGCAAAAAAACCGGACCGACTGAATAATCAAAGTTCCCGAAATGGGCGACTGCGCATGCCACTCATTTATCTCATTAAATATCAGTCCTATTAAAATTTTGTATAGAATAAAACTTATCGGAAATCATTTTTAAAGAAACTTTTGTTATATAACATTTTTTATGTAAACTAATAATAAGGGAGATATTTTGATTTATTTAATTCAAGCCCCCTTATAACCCCCCTTTTAAATAAAGTATTTTGAATGTCATATAGCCTAAAATCTAAGTTACAACGAACTTAATTTATATTCCAATTTTCATTTAAACCGGTTCAGCCATTATCGCGTGAAAAGGTAACAAACATACAGACAGATAGACAGACATACAAACAAAAATTTCAAAAAGCGATTTTCGGTTTCATGGTGGTTAATTATATATGTTAGGATCAATTATTTTTGGAAACTCGAAAATTACCAGAAAAATTTCGGCTACAGATTTATTATTAGTATAGATTACAATTATATCACTGCTACTGGGTGTATACCCAATTGTAGTGTTAATAAATACATACATACATCATGAAATCTGTTCAGATTTAAGGATATTCTGTTTAAACTTACTTTTTGCGACTACAATAATTGTATGCAATTCCAGTAAATTCAAGTTTTCTGAGGTTTTATGTAAACCAACGTCCGATTCGATAGTTTTGGTACAAAAGTATGTTCTCTTGCTTTATGTCATTTGGAGTCTGAAGGCGAAGTGCGCATTTCAGGATGCAAACAAGACTTAGTCCTTGATGAGCACAGCTGCTTGTCTAGAGCGTTTCCACCGATTAATCCGTTTGAAGAGATTACATCTGCGGACGGATTGTCAAAACGTATTACATTCATTCATTTCAAGAAGAAAGTGCGCCGTAATTGGTAAGCACCGTAACCATGGTTTCCTGTTGATGAATGCATTAGATCACTGCCTCATTTAGCGATCATTAGCCAGATGCATGCAATTTGCGCAGATAATGAAAGCCCACGTTTTGAGCTCTGCAGTCACTGCAGGAGATGAGAATAACAGGATGATCCCACGTAACCGAATTATCAATTAACATTTGACTTTCTACTTGCAAAACTCTGTAGCGGGAACCAGAAACTTGCGAAAGGATTCGGTGGTTGTTACACTATTCTGAGCAGTGGTGTTTGTTTCACTCCAACGATCGTTCTATTTCTCTTATCTCTGCTTTCGATTCGATTATTGCTCTGGAATTTAATAGCGATTAGTACACTGGCTTCAAAGGTATCTGATCTAGAATTTCTTGGTCGTGTAAGCGAATTTTATAACCACGGGATAAGTTTGAGCCAAAGATAATATAACAAATGGACAAATTTTGAAATAGTTCTGCTAGTTCTCAATAGGTGACACTGTTATTAGGGCGGGTAAAACAAGTGTTGGAGAAAATTATGATGTAGTTTGAGTGTAAATTATTCTAATAATTGATAGTAGGAGAGGTTTCCCGCTAATTTAGGTGATTTTTTTAATCAGTAGAAGGGGATTACATAGGCTAATGCAAGTATAACTTATGTTTGTACTATTGGCGACAATGACTGATATCTTCGCCATCTGTTCATACACGGAATAACTAAAGAAGCCAAATTTACATGAACAAAAAGTTCGCATCGAGTGCTGATCAGAGAAGCATCGTATCGAACAGTGCTCCGACTTGTCTTGTGTTTACGAAATTGCGTAGTGTTTTCAAGTTTATATTTAGTGGAATTATATTATTATTATTATTATTATTATTATTATTATTATTTAACAGTTTAACGACATTGTGTGGTGTTTGTTTAAGATACAGTATATCTTTATTTCTTCATTATTTTTGTGTTACGTGCGCGATCATAATCGAGTGATTGTGTAGTAATTACCTTAGCTTGGCTCTCGGAGCCAAGCGTAGTGACTGTTAAAATGACTCAAAATTCTGAAGACTGGTGTCTAATCGAAAACCAACCTGGCATTTACAACATAGTGACTTCACATACGACCTCAACCACAACATCTGTAACAACTAGTAGTACCCCTACATCTACAATGACTATATGTGATCCTACTCGCGTACCCAATTCAACTAGCAAACAAATTAATCCCGCGGAAAACGCAACTTCAAGTAAAAGTAAAGTAAGAGATCATGTCGTTAAGAAACAGAAACTAAATATGGACAAAGCCAAACCAAATTCAACAGTTTCCGATACACAAGCAACATTATCTCATGAAACATTAATACATCCGGATATCAAACTACAAAATGTTTTTGATCCTCTTGTCCACGAAATGGATACAGACATATCACCACCAAACCAAAAAAATCCTCAAGTAGGGAACCAAGAAGATAACACCAACACAGATTTTTCTAGACCCAAATCAGCTCGAATGCCGCCAATAATTGTGAAGAATATCCCAGCCGGAAATTTCTTTGCAAACAATAAAAAAATTGCAGTCACTACTTAGCCAGCCACTGAAAATCACATACTCTACTGAAGGAATTAAATATTTAACTAGTTGTCGTGCTGATTATGACAAGTTATATAATATCTTGCAAACTGAAAACCTTCAGTTTTATTCTCACGAACCTTGGGAAACTAAATTACTACAAGTAGTACTGAAAGGACTTCCAGCGTTTGTGGAATCTGCTACACTCAAAACAGAACTTGAACTCTTAGATTTTCAAATAGAACACATTCGTCAAATTACTCTTCCTTGCTACGACACTGATGGCATACCGACACGACGTCCCATCCCCATATGGATACTTACACTTCCAAATAATGAACACTCCCGAACCATATACCAATTGCAAGATATTAACAATCATATCATAAAAATTGAGTCATATAGACCTCGTCCACATATTACACAATGTCATAAGTGTCAGGGTTTTGGACACACTTCACGTCGATGTAATTTGCCTACTCGATGTGTTAAATGTGGAAATAATCACTTATTCGCCGAATGTCCTCTGAAAGGTCCTGTCCATATCCCAAAATGTGCAAATTGTGACGGCGCACATACTGCCAGCTACAGTCAGTGCCCCATTCAACTAAAGAAGAAAGCGGAACTTCAAGAGAAGATGAGGAACAGGAGAATTCTTTCCGAAGAACGTTCTACTCCACCAACATGGAAACAGAGCGACTTTCCTTTACTTGCTAATCCTGGCAACACCAAAGCTTTCCAGTCAACATTCAATACTCCAAGTGCAACATCAACATCATCAGAATCAATATCAGACTCCTTCAAAGATATTGTTAACATCTTACGCTCACTGAACATTCAACATACAATTCGGCTTATCCGCACAACTTTTCATAAAATCCAAAATGCAAATGACTCAATATCCAAGGTAATAATATTCATTGAAGGTTTCATTAATCTTTTCAATTACAACAATCCATAAAAGACCTCTAAATGATTTCCAAACACAGAGGTTTAAACATCTTAAATTTCAATGCAAACGGAATAATTCACCAGACTTACGAACTACAAGCCTTGCTCCTTAATTATGATATTGACCTCGCATGTATCAGTGAAACTCATCTAAAACCCACCATGAAATTTCGTATACGCAACTATACTGTTATCCGTACAGACAGAATCAACCGACCTGGTGGAGGAACTGCTATACTCATTAAAAACTCCATGCCATATCGAACAGCCATATTTCCAAATTTTCAGACTCTCGAAGCCACTGGTATATTCATCCAGCTTGAAGGAACAGAAATACTAATAGCATCTGTTTATTATCCGCCATATGCTCAACTCAATAAAAATGACCTGACCCTGCTTATCACACATCACAAACATTTCATTTTCTGTGGCGACCTCAATGCTAAACACAGATCATGGAATTCCAGACTAAATACTTCGAAAGGTGAAACCTTACTATTACATTCAAATCAATATCATTATTCAATTACAGGACCTAAAGAACCAACGAGAATTCCCTGGATAACCACTCATCATCCAGATGTACTTGATATTTGTTTATATAACACAAAATACTCTCCAGTACAACAAATCTGCTTAAACGCTCTCGACTCTGACCATATTCCAGTTCTTTTGACTTTCAAGGCCCCCTTTCATATGATCTCAAGTCAACCTTCTACAGAGAAAGTTACAGATTGGAATTTCTTCACGAAACGCTTGCACCAAATCATCCCGGGTAATCTACCGACTTTGAAATCTTCTGAAATAGACACCGCTATACAAATATTTTCTGAGACTATCATAGAAACATTCGATGAATCGTCCTCTACACTGACTATTGAGACATCAGATAACATCTATGGTAGTACTGAACTAAAACATCTTCTTAAAGCCAAAAATCAAGCTCGAAAACGGTGGCAGCTTTATGCGGATCCTCAAGCAAAAAGAGCTTTTTATCGGTATCAACGTGCTATCCGAAGAAAATATGAGACTTACAAAATCAATAAGTTTGCCGACACAGTGGAAAACATTAAGCCTACAGGAAAAACCTTCTGGACTTTTACAAAACGAATGCTGGGAAAAACTACCACAAAAAAATCGACACCTATTAAAGACTCAAGTGGTACATTTAATTATGATCCTATTGATAGGCTTGAAGCTCTTGCAAACTCCTTCCAAAACCAATTCTCCTCCCATCATCATTCCTCACTACAAGACTTTTCAACAACAATATCACAACATGTACAGTCCATATTACATCGCCCTGAACCTGGAAATACACCTCACGTACGACCACAAGAAATCAAGACCATAATTCGAAACTTAGCACCGAAGAAGACACCTGGCCCGGATAAAATCACACCAGCCATATTGAAGAAATTACCAAAAAGAGCCATAACACATTTAACAAAGATATTCAGCATCATAATTATTTTCCAACAGCATGGAAAACAGCACATATTATACCAATAGTTAAGCCGGGAAAAGATCCAACATTACCCCAAAGTTATAGACCAATCAGCCTAACCAACTTCCTTGGAAAAATTTTTGAACGTATCATTCTGGCACGACTAAAGCCATATTTAACTGCACCAAATGCCATCCACCATGAACAGTTTGGATTTAAACCTCAACATAGTCCCAGAGAAGCACTTCACAGAATAACAAGATGCATCCAAACAGGATTTCAACTTGGACAGCATACAGTAGCTACATTTATTGACATCCAGCAAGCTTTCGATACTGTCTGGCACACCGGTTTGTTATATAAACTTCACAATCTTAACATTCCTGTAAATTATATTCAACTTATCGCCAGTTATCTTACAGATAGAACCTTTCGTGTTCAAGACGGACGCTATCTCTCTAACGCTCACACAATAACTGCAGGAGTTCCTCAAGGATCGGTTTTAAGTCCAACACTGTACTGTGCATATGTCTGTGATATACCAATTCAATCCAAATGTAAACTTATGTTATACGCTGATGATACGTTATTTATACTAAGCACATAAACATTCAGTTTGCTTGTCTACAAATGCAGGAAGCCTTAAATATCATAACCCAATGGTCCACAAAATGGCGTCTCAAGATAAATGGCTCCAAGTCGCAAGCAGTTGTTTTTACACGACGATTTCCGCGGCACTTTCAGCCCTTCACCATCCAAAATGAAAATATACCTTTCAAAACTACCGTCAAGTATCTTGGAGTTCTTCTTGATAAGAGACTTACTTTTAAACATCACGTCACACATATTCGTGAGAAGGCCTTCCAAAGATATATGCTTCTTTACTCATTTTTCAAGAGTTATACGTCTTTAAATATCAAAACAATGCTGTACAAAGTATTAATTCGATCCTACATGACATACTGCTGTGAAATATGGGCTCAAGCACATACACGACATCTTAAACGACTAGACGGACTTCAACGAGCCATCTGTAGAACCATCACTGGAGCGGACTATCTCATCCGAAATAGCCAACTGTATGATGATCTTGGGATACTATACTTTTCAGATTATATCAAAACTCTTCGTACAAAATTTCTAGCATCCCTCCACAACCATCCAAATCCACTAATAAGTAAAAATATACCGGTTTCTCATACATGACCGTATCAATTTGCTCACTCTACCATTGGTAGATAACGTTGCCTTGAAATATTTTAGGTTATAACTTATCATATGATCTCCTACAATTCTTTCAAAAGGAAAGGGTCAAATTCGACCTGGTACTTATGAAGAAAGAGTCATTGGGAAAAAAAAAAAAAAAAAATGAACAAATTATAGATAATTATCGATTACTAGGGTCCACACCTGTGGAGTAACGGTCAGCGCGTCTGGCCGCGAAACCAGGTGGCCCGGGTTCGAATCCCGGTCGGGGCAAGTTACCTGGTTGAGGTTTTCACCGGGGTTTTCCCTCAACCCAATACGAGCAAATGCTGGGTAACTTTCGGTGCTGGACCCGGACTCATTTCACCGGCATTATCACCTTCTTTTCATTCAGACGCTAAATAACCTTAGATGTTGATACAGCGTCGTAAAATGACCAAATAAAATCAAAAATAAAAATCGATTACTAGGGGTCAAGTATCTTTGTACGGGAGTGAAGCGCTAAGCAAATACAAGATTTGAATGTGAAAATGTAGAAAGCATAAATGAGATGTCAGCTTCCAAACTCCTTCTTATCCATTTTTTTTTTTTAATTTTCCATAAGCTGCAAAAAATATTTTGTCCCCCCCCCCCTCCTATAAAATCCATTCCATTCCAATTCCCTACCTCATCTTACCTTAAGGGACTGTCAGACATTGACTATTTTCAAATCCCGGTTGTCAACTAGATTGCTTAGACTGATCTTTCCTGAAATATAATTTTTCTAATATATGATTTTTATTTTAAATACATAAATTGTCTCTATTATTTTAATAATTAATTCGATTCACATTGCTGTAATTTTTTTACTCTTAGAATTACATGTCACTAAATTTGTCTTCATTTTGCTTTATTATTGTTGTTGTTAATATTATCACATTTTAGGTAAACAAAATGGTATTTTGGCTGCCTGAAATTGTATTTTAGATGCCAAAGAATGCATTTTATGTATGCATGTATGTATGTATGTATGTATGTATGTATGTATGTATGTATGTATGTATGTATGTATTTATTTATTTACACTGCAAGTGGGCAAGCACCCGGTGGCAGTGGTATATACAATATTAACAATACACAATAAAATTATAATACACAATACAATTATACAATACACAATACAATTATATACGCAATATAATAAGAATACACAATACAGTTTAAGACAATAATTACAATCAATAATGAAATATAAAATAACCTAATTTTACAATACAACCTGCATAATTATGTATAGGCCCTACATAAGTTTCAATAATCTTTCACTTTACTCTCATCTCACTCACTATAGTGGCACTATGACGCATTTCACTGACACTTTTGGACACATTTCACTGACACTATAGAACACATTTCATTGACGCTATAAATTATCACTGATCGGAACTATTCACTGCACTGTAAAACCATAACTTCACTGACTCACCTCGCTTCACTGATACAACAGTTCAAATAAGTCAAATAATTACACCCTTATGCATACTTATAAACAGAACTACATTTAAGCTAAACATTTCTAGTCTAAGGCCCTCTTACACGCTATTTTTAAATAATTTACCATTCAAACCAAGGGAGTAACTCATCAGGCTAAATAAAATACATGTCACCTTATTGATAATTTTACAGCCTAATTTAGGTGCCTAACAGCCGATTTTAAAGGCCTAAACATCCGAGGCGTAGTTGTTGATGATAATCTTTGTACAACACGGAGGAGGTTCCTAGCTTCTATTTTTCTCGCGACAATGCCGGATTTTGTTCAGCAGCCCCGGGTACTGCGGATCGCGTGACGATAACAACGGCCCTCTTCAAACAACAACAACAAGGTGCGCTATAAAACTTTTGTAACGTGCGTCGGCGCCAATGTGAAGTTCCGTTATACAAAGTTCTGGTTTCAGACCTTGTAGTTGCCCAACACAATCACCTCGTCGTTTTTAAGTGGGAGTTCTATTTGAGAGGGCTACATTTTGATGGATGATATTTTGTTTACAATTTATTTCCTCCCTCAGGGCTATTTCGCTCCAAGTCCTTGTCTTTACAAGTCTTTGTTGAAACATTAGCAACAAAGCCATGTCTGTTTCGTCACACATCGCGTGCCAGTTTCATCTCTGCGTGAGGTTTCGTCAGAACGTTTCATTTTGGGATGCAGTTCATAAAGTGCCCTGCAGGAGGAAGGCCGTCTGTATTGATGGAAATTTCGGCACATTTTTCTACTATAAACAATCACGTATGTTGTGGTATTCTTACTCTGATTGCACGGATACCAAAACACACCATAAAATAGGCTATAATTAACTCTTTGTCCGAATAAAATCTATACTAATAATAAATCTGTTAAACTCACTCCTTATTGCACAGTTTTTCAGGTAGAACTCCTAGCAATTAATGAAGCTATAAAATGGTGCATTAAGAACGAAAACTAAGCGTATATTTAGTGACTCCCAAGCTGCCCTTCACTGCATCGCTGACAAGTACAACCGTCACCCATTAGCGATAGAGGCAAGGGAATTACTTTAAAAGTACGCGCAGCACATATGCCTCACTTGGGTCCGTGGACACAATGGTGTAAGAGGAAATGAAAGAGCCGATGAGCCAACGAAAGCTGCAGCATCCAGCAGCGAAACTCCGACCTACAGTCTACAACCTATATCATACATCAAGAGACAAATACGACAAGACTCATCAACACTGGAATACTAGATGGACGACAAAACGGATCACTAACAAGAGACATCTACTTCCCAACAATCCACGACCGACTCAAAAGTCATCACTTCAAACCTATTTTCGTGACAACGCAGTTTGTTTCTGGACATGGGAAATTTGGTACTTACTTGGACTGATTCAAGATTCCAGCAGACATCGACTCTACATGCTGCTGCCGCGAAGACCTTTACAGTGTGAAACACTTTTTGTTTGACTGTCCTATTATTGAAGCAAAGAGATTTCAAATAAAGACACATCTTCTGGACTGCAATACCGAATACAGGACTCCACTATGTGAAGTAATCAAAAAACCCTGTTGCTACAGACAATTTATAGACTTGCTAAACTTCATCTTTAAAAGACTTTAGATATATATATATATTTCACCGTTATCTGTCTCAAAATAAATAGTATAGATAAGTAGTTCACCCATAACAAAAAACTAAAACCCTAGCATACCGCTTGATGAATTAGGGTTCTTTTCCACGATATTTAATAATAATAATAATAATAATAATAATAATAATAATAATAATAATAATAATAATAAATCTGTAGCGGAAATTTTTCTGGTAATTTTCGATTTTCCAAAAATAATTTTATTGGTCCTAACATATATAATTAACCGCTCTGAAACCGAAAATCGCTTTTTTGAAATTTTTGTTTGTATGTCTGTCTGTCTGGATGTTTGTTACCTTTTCACGCGATAAAGGCTGAATTGATTTATATGAAAATTTAAATATAAATTAAGTTCGTTGTAACTTAGAATTTAGGCTATAGGGGAGAGTCGGGTAGTATCGGACATCGGGTAGTATCGGAGAGTGCGTTTCTTTCATCTACCACCATATGGTAGTACCTGAATGACATGGTTACGTTTCTCTATGCGACATCACAGAAACGTAACCATGTCATTCAGGTACTATCATCGTGTGGTAGATGAAAGAAGCTCACTGTCCGATATTACCCGATGTCCGATACTACCCGACTCTCCCCTACGGCATTCAAAATATTTTGTTTAAAAGTGGGGTTATAAGGGGGCTTGAATTAAATAAATCGAAATATCTCCCTTATTATTAATTTTCATGAAAAATATTACATAACAAAGGTTTCTTTAAAAACAATTTCCGATAAGTTTTATTCTATGCAAAATTTTGATAGAACTGATATTTAATGAGATAAATGAGTTTCAAAATTACAATAACAACGCCATCTAAGGCGGTGTAATGAAATAAAAAAACAAATGACTTCGTCTATAAGGAGCCTTGGACAACAACACTCGAAAGCTATGAAACATAGCCTACAAACAATGTTTCTGTGTTTGTATGAAGTAATATCGGAAGCTAAATTAACCGATTTGTATAATTAATTATTAATTCACCATTGGAAAGTGTAGTTTCTCTAGATGGACATAATGCTATAATGTTATTACAGTAACTTCTGAGTGAATCGAGGACAGGCAAGATTAAAATAGCTTCTTATGCACAGAAAACTTGATAGGCATTCGTTTCCTGTCTTTCCTAAAATAATTTTTATGACCAAATGATTGTCTCTGGACCAAAATGATTGCATTTTAATTTTTTTAATACAATTTAAATTAAGTAACATAATAAACGATATAGCCTATCCTTCTATCAAACACGAATGTTCCCTGGATCAAATGTCCTATTTTAATTATGTAATTATTTTATATTTATTTCTAACGGGTGCAGCGGAGCGCACGGGTACGGCTAGTAGTTGATTACAACATTGTATTCTTTTGTATATATCTACTACATATAGTATAATTTGAATACATACATACATGCATGCATACATACATACATACATACGCTACATACATACATACATATATACAAATGGGCAGTTCAAATACTTAGATGTACTATAAGTAGTAACATAAGGTGCTGCCAAAACGCGAAAAGGAGGATAGCAATGACAAAGAAAACTTTTAATGAGACCTTCGGAAAAAGAACTAAGGACTCTTCCTTAGTGAAGTGCTTTTTGTGGAGTGGGATATTGTATGGGGCAGAAACATGAAGGGAAACGAATAGAAGCATTTGAAATGTGGATATGGAGAAGAATCATTTAAGATATTTGTTGATATTTAAATATTTAAATACCATCTATACAACCACGAACATCTTGAAGATATTAATAAAATAAAATCCTTAAAAAATCGTTAGAAATTCTAAAAATAAATAAATAAAAATATAAATCTAAGAATGTAGATATATATATATATATATATACATATATATATATATATTTAATTCAAATATTACTATACTACAATGAACATCTCCGAAAAAGACCCTAATAATAATTATTTCTAACAAAATCACTTTTAGAATAACCACAACAGACAGAAATAAAAATTAAAAAGAATTGGAACCAATGATGATAATGTAAACAATAATACAAATGAAGATATAAACAACACGAACTAAAATAATTTGGAAGCGGACAAATTCCGCATATAGAAAATTAAGCTACAAATTGGATTTAATATCATGGAATTTTTATGACATAGACTACCAAGGGGGTAACAAGATCATCCCACTTCAGTAATGCGAATTACTACTTAAAGTATAATAATTCTTTGTGTTATCCATATTTAAAAAAGGTACTAGACATAACGGACATATATGTGGAATTTAAAAAATAAAAATGAAAATAATATTGACTATTACACTTTTACTACGTCACACTCCTTTTGACCAATAAAACGGTACGAAAGGACGTCTTTCAACCAATCATGGCTGCTTATCGCACAATTTTATCGCGTCCCTAGCATTTGTTTATTGTTATCACTACCCTAGCATTTGCTTCTTTGTTTGCCAACATTTCAAACTGCACTGGTCCGGACGTCAAAAAACAGAAAATTACAAACCACTCCAGTCGATGCACAGCACTTTCAAATATGACTCGCATTGGCATTCAAGAACAAGAATTAATAAAGATCACTGGTCATATATGAAGAGCACCATTCGGAAATCCTGAATAAGTTGAGGGATACACCATGTACATCAACGAGTTCACTTCTTTTACGCACACGTCCAATATAACATCAACTGAACCACCAACCACTAAAACATTCAAATTTGAAAATTGTACTTTCAATAATTGTTTCTTTTAAAATTATTCATGTTTATTTTTTATTTCATCATCGTTAATTAAAACGTTTCTTGTTTATTTCATCATCCCGAATTAAAACTTTTCTAACACTCGTTTATATTATTTAGGTTATGTTTGTTATAGCTTCTGCTATATGATATTATGGATAGTCACGTATCAGAGATTGTTTAATACTAAGATTTATTGAAAATCATCTGTCAAGTGACGTTGATTACTGGGATCCGGATAATTGAAGTGGAATGCAACTGTTTTAATAAAAATGAAACTGAATCAACAAAGCCTTCTTGACTAGTAACCGTCCACAGAGTTCAATGAAGATTCCATAGTTGGTACAACTGATACCGGTAACAAGAAAACATAATCATAAAACACTACTGCCATCTAGCGTAATATTGGGATGGTACAATAATACATTTGTAGACAGTTGTATTTTCGTAAGTCAATTAATATTTTATTGTATTGAAGTACTTTGTTACTTCTAATCTTGATATACTTTCTTCTAATCGTGGAATAGTCAATTAAATCCCACTCGAGTTTTGATTTTCTCCAGATAAATCGAAACCTCTAGTGAGATTACTGTTGAAAAATCATCAGTGGGCTAACCCTATTACCGCCCTTGATAGCAGGACGTGGCAGATCGTTTCAGCCATGCTTTATTAATTAGACCTTACAGTAAATAAAATTACGTAGCCAACGTTAATAAATTATGCACGTAAAGTGTTAAAACGAACACTGTTGAGAAAGTAGCATAGAGGAAAACAAGACAGGCCGCTACTCACGTTCACCAGCAAGCGCCGCTTCCCCTGCCCTCCCCTACCCTCCCCTCCCCCTCTAGTGATTCACTCACACCTCCTGCTCTCGCAAATTCTTAACTCAAGAAATAAAGCAGGGAAAAGGTCACGCAGTGCCGAAAAGTGGTTGCCCTTTGCGAAAAAAAATAGTCTGGCTAGAGTTATTAGATATTTATATCACCACATTCGCGGGGTGTGGGCAGGCAGTATGCGCAAGAAGGGGAATACTGCCACATTACACACCACGCAGTAAAAATAGCGGGGTGGTCATTTAAATGGATGAGTGATACACGCGATATCAAGGTGAGGAACCCAACGTGTTTGCTTCGACTGCCTAATCACACGCGATAGTCCCGTTGCGGACTAGAGATCGTAGGGTCTATTTTTTTAATTGGCTTATTTTACGACGCTGTATCAACATCTAGGTTATTTAGCGTCTGAATGATATGAAGGTGATAGTGCCGGTGAAATGAATCCGGGGTCTGGCACCGAAAGTTACCCAGCATTTGCTCGTATTGGGTTGAGGGAAAACCCCGGGAAAAAACCTCAACCAGGTAACTTGCCATGACCGGGATTCGAACCCGGGCCACCTAGTTTCGCAGCCAGACGTGCTGACCGTTACTCCACAGGTGTGGTCTATTTCATCCCTACTCAAGTGACTAGGAGTTGCACTCTAAGGGCCGAGTTCACCAAACTTATTTAACTTTAAAGACTTGTTCACAATAAGCCGGGAACGGGATCGACAACAGAACGAGAACGGAAATAATGTTTTTAGTAGGTTATTTTACGACACTTTATCAACATATCTGGTTATTTAGCGTCTGAATGAGATGAAGGTGATAATGCCGGTGAAATGAGTCCGGGGTCCAGCACCGAAAGTTACCCAGCATTTGCTCGTATTGGGTTGAGGGAAAACCCAGGAAAAAACCTCAACCAGGTGACTTGCCCCGACCGGGAATCGAACCCGGGCCACCTGGTTTCGCGGCCAGACGCGCTAACCGTTACTCCACAGGTGTGGACTGGAAATAATGTTGAAATAAATGTCCCAGTATTTGCTCATATCGGGTTGAGGGAAAACCGTTACTCCACAGGTGTGGACTGGAAATAATGTTGAAATAAATGTATTTAAATGTGAGCATTCACAATAGGTAATTGTGAATACTGACATTTAAATACATTCATTTTAACAATATTTCCGTTCTCGCTCTCGTTGTCGTTGTCGTTTCCGTTTCCGGTTTATTGTGAACTGGCCTTAATTTTTGCTTAAAGCCTTTTTAATTGAGACTTAAAGGGACAATGCATTTCTCCAACACAAATTGAGCTTTAAGCTGTTATTAAAAACTTAATTTAAGTTAATTGGCCATTTAAATAATTAATTCTACATTAACGACAATAATTTTAATCATGGCGAGGAGAATGATGGACTTGATATTTGAAAATGATGACTTCTTAACAAGACGGGAGCTACCGGCGTAGCTCAGCCGGCTAAGGCGCTTGCCTGCCGATTCAGAGTTGCGTTCGGGCGCGGGTTCGATTCTAGCTTAGGCTGATTACCTGGTTATGTGTTTTCCAAGGTTTTCTCCAACCGTATGGTGATCTATGGCGAATCCTCGGCCTCATCTCGTGATCATCAATTCCATCGACGCTAAATAACCCAGCAGTTGATACAGCGTCGTTTAATAACCAAGTAAAAATCTTAAACCAAGATTAAAAAACTTGCTTGTACATGATTTTAAAATAATACTGAAATTTTGATATTTGAAAATGATTTCTTCTAAAAAATAAAACCAATTTCACTGGACTCTATCCATTAGCTCTGAACAACTAACATACAAATCAAGCTTTCAGGTATAACTCCCTGTAAAGTTGATTTGAATAATTTCGAGGGAAAAATTGTTCCGGGGCCGGGCATCGAACCAGGGACCTTTGGTTAAACGTACTAACATACAAATTTTGTTGTTTAGTCAACTGTCCGAAGACAGGTTGGAACCTCATACCAAGGAGACATCACTCATGAGGCAACTAAGCCAAGATATAATGGGGTACGGTGGCCAGTTCCTTTCTCTCTCCACTGCATACTGTACACCGCTGACTAGTGACATATTACACTAATCAGACTTCAGATGTATACAAAAAATTGTATTGTTCTTCCTCTGACACATTTATCGCCAAGCGAGATGTACAGCCTGATAATAGACGTAGGAAACTTTAATATTCCACTAAAATAGGCCTAAACTCCACACATAATCTCTTTATTCTTCATCTTTCACTGTTGCTACTTCTCGTCACTGGAATTCTCTGCCGCCTAAAGTCAATGGCTGCCGAACTTTAATTTCCTTTAAATGTAAATTAGAAAAATATCTTACGATGAGTTGCCAGACCTAACGTGTTGCAAATACTTAATGGAATGTGTTCCACTATACAGAGTGTTTAAAAAATACGGGGCATAATTTCAGGTATGTATTTCCCACATGTAGACAATCAAAATAGTTCATTACAACATGTGTCCGGAAATGCTTCATTTCCGAGTTATGGCCTTCACAACATTGAAATTCACCGGAACGTTTTTCTTTCCGCAAGTCGTTGCCGTCAAAGGAGACATTAAGAGGGCACTCTGACAGTTCATTCCGAGGCGAAGGTTACATTCAGTGTTGTGTAGGCGTTAGACTGTGCGACATGTATTCAAATCAAGAGCTGGCAGAGATACACTTCATGTACGGTAAGGCGGACGGCAATGCTGCGCTGGCTCGTCGTTTGTACCAGGAGAGGTACCCACAGCGCCAATGTCCAGATCGGAAGACATTTGTACGTCTTCATTACCGTCTGTGCGAGTATGGAAAATTTAACTCTCCTGGTTTGGGAAGGGGACGACCAAGATCTACAACTCCAGAAGTACAGGAGGAGATTCTGGAGGCTGTGAACATGACTCCTTCTATCAGCACACGAAGGGTATCGTTGCAAGTCAATGTTCCTCATACGACTGTCTGGGGACTGTTGAAAGAGTATCAATTGTATCCTTATCATTTGCAATGTGTACAGGCCCTGTCAACAGCAGATTACCCTGCACGAGTTAGGTTCTGTCAGTGGTTGTGAAGGCCATAACTCGGAAATGAAGCATTTCCGGACACATGTTGTAATGGACTATTTTGATTGTCTACATGTGGGAAATACATACCTGAAATTATGCCCCGTATTTTTGAAACATTCTGTATTTATTTTTATTTTTTTATTTTATTTTTATTTTTTTTTTTTGTTTTTTTTTTTTTATTGTGTAATCATGTAAATCGTGTTTATTTATCACTTAACGCCAATATACACGTATATCCCACTGTGTTGTTTTTTATTATTAATCTATTTTTATGTACATTTTATTCAATTGTCGGTTTCTGGTTTAATTATGTGAATCCTACTTAACTGTAATCTAATACTAATATGTATTCCACTATGTTTATTTTTATTTTATGAGGTAAATTTTATAAACTGCCTCTTTTGATCTCATTATGTACCTAAATTGTATCAGTATGTAATTACTTAATTCCGATCCAGTTTTATGTTCAACTGTGTAAGCAAGTTAATCCTGGTTGAGTGTAAGAGAAGGCCTTACGGCCTTAACTCTGCCAGGTTAAATAATGCCGTTATTATTATTATTATTATTATTATTATTATTATTATTATTATTATTATTATTATTATTATTATTAAACGTCCGCTACGCCAACCAATAAAAATAGAGTTCGAGTTCCTCGGCCACCAATTTTAGCGATTAAATTGTTCGAGTTAGTCTGTAGACAGTTTTCCTCTTTTACAAGCTGTACAGAATTTGTAACTTTTCAGAGGCTTTTACTAAAGAGAACGAAGCAAATATATTTTGGAAAGTACGTTCATGAGCAACTGTGGTTTGTGTCAGCAGTTTGAAAGAAGGTGGATTATGAGTTATGCATCGAACTCGATCGCATCCTTGAGGGCACGAGAGCTCTTCTCGGCGGCATCCTTTGCAGATGCAAATGCGGCGTGTTCGCCACATCGATATTCTAACCGCCGAGGAATATTCGGCGTGACGAACTCGCAGCCCGCGTGATTTGTTGCAGATCGCCCACGAGGAAAGGTTGTGGAAGGACACTTTGGCACTGGACAACCGAATTGCAAATGGCCGACACTTTTGCATTCATTATGCAGGTGTGTAAGTACTCTAGATTGAAGAATGTGATCCCAAAACGCGTTAACTCCATTTTTATTAAAGGACTGGCTAGTTTTTTTATCCACCGGTCTAGGACTGACTGAGTTTTCAAGTGACATGCACGGTAACGCGAAGTTTTAGACAAGGATTGGCGTTGTTTTGGAAGAGAAGAAGCTTAAAATATGATGGTAGAGGTCTCAAATATAATTAAAAAGTCTATAAATCATAAAAATGGGCAAATGATCTGAGCGAGTTATAGGATTACACCCTTCAATTTACTCTTTCGAAACAAAATCGATGACAATCTGGATCCAAAATCATACAAGCTGACATCTTTGATTACACGAGATACAATTTATCGTGAATATAAAGAAATACACGAAGTACTTAAAATAATTTACTTACTTACTTGCTTTTAAGGAACCCGGAGGTTCATTGCCGCCCTCACGTAAGCCCGCCATTGGTCCCTATCCTGAGCAAGATCAATCCAGTGTCTATCATCATATCCCACCTCCCTCAAATCCATTTTAATATTATCTTCCCACCTACGTCTCGGCCTTCCCAAAGGTCTTTTTCTCTCCGGCCTCCCAACTAACACACTATATGCATTTCTGGATTCGCCCATACGTGCTACATGCCCAGTCCATCTCAAACGTCTGGATTTAATGTTCCTAATTATATCAGGTGAAGAATACAATGCGTGCAGTTCTGCGTTGTGTAATTTTCTCCATTCTCCTGTAACTTCATCCCTCTAAGCCCCAAATATTTTCCTAAGAACTGATTAAAATAATTTAAAGGACAATTTCCTTGAAATTCAAATTATACAAAGTGTTCACAAGTCCGATGTTCATTTGCCTCTGTGAGAACTCAGTCATTAATAGGAGAAACGAATGATTGATAGGGACTAAAGTTTTTTTTTTTTTTTTGCAAAAATCAGTGTTATTATTTTAATGTATTTTGCGGTTTTTAAAGAATTTCACGTTAGTTTTTAATGGATTTAGGTATTTACTAAAGGACGCACGCGCGCGTGTGTGTATCAGTGATGTTTGCAAGTTTTCTATGATACCAAGATAAATTTAAAGAATTTTGGGGGTTTTAGAATTTTTTATGTTTATGGAGAAAAAAATCTTCTTTCATGTAAAACAATTATCGAAGAAAAACACTGAATTTTTTATGAAAGAAAAGCTTTTCTTTATCATGTTAACTGGCTAAAATAGGTACATTGCCATCAAGAAAAAAATACATTGTTTTATTTTGTGTCAGCTTATTGTTAAAAGAGGACATTGCCATTGCGTTAATACTATCTTCACTCAAGATTTGTGAGTATGGACGGATACCAAACTGACTGAAGAGCTCTGCTACTAAATTCACGTGACTGTCAAGCAAAGTAGTCAGAACTTTCAAAATATTTCGTCGGCTTACAAGCAAAACACATTAAGTAAAAATACTACAGCTGAGAAAAATGCGTTTTGAAAGCTCTGGACAAAACTGAATCCTCAAAATATTATTTTTACTAATTTGTCTCTCTTTATGTGTATTTAATTTTGCAATTATAATTTTATTCACATACATTATGTACATTCTACAGGGCAGGCCGTAAGTTAGCGTACCCTTAGGTATAGACCAGATCTGCAGAACTGTAGCTCCTTAGAGCGACTGCCTTACTACCCCTTCTTATCCCACCCACTTTTTCTACCAGTGCGGTCATGGCGTTCTAGTTACCTTCGGCTGCATTAACATTCATTCTCGCGGCGGCAGGTAGCCTATAAGCTTCATCTTATTTATTTTGTTCTGTGTATTTATTTACTTATTTATTTGCTTATTTATTTATTTACTTATTTCATTATTTACTTATTTACTTATTTATTTACTTATTTATTTATTTAATCATTTACTTATTTATTTATTTAATTACTTATTCATTTATTTACTTATTTATTTATTTACTTATTTTTATTTACTTATTTATTTACTTATTTATTTATTTACTTATTTATTTATTTATTTACTTATTTATTTACTTATTTACTTGGTTATTTATTTAGTTATTTATTTATTTATTTACTTATTCATTTATGTACTTATTTATTTATTTAGTTATTTATTTATTTATTTATTTATTTACTTATTCATTTATGTACTTATTTATTTATTTAGTTATTTATTTATTTATTTATTTATTTATTTACTTATTCATTTATTTACTTATTCATTTATTTACTTATTTATTTATTTACTTATTTATTTATTTACTTATTTCATTATTTACTTATTTATTCATTTATTAACATTTATTTATTTACTTATTTTTTTACTTATTTACTTATTTATTTACTTATTTATTTAATTATTTACTTATTTATTTATTTAATTACTTATTCATTTATTTACTTATTTATTTATTTACTTATTTATTTATTTATCTGTTTATTTGTTTATTTATTTATTTACTTATTATTTACTTATTTATTTATTTATTTACTTATTTATTTACTTATTTTTTATTTACTTATTTATTTACTTACTATTTATGTATTTATTTACTTATTTATTTATATATTTATTTGTTTATTTATTTATTTATTTATTTACTTATTTACTTATTTATTTATTTACTTATTTATTTATTTACTTATTTACTTGGTTATTTATTTAGTTATTTATTTATTTACTTATTCATTTATGTACTTATTTATTTATTTATTTATTTAGTTATTTATTTACTTATTTACTTATTTATTTATTTAGTTATTTATTTATTTATTTACTTATTCATTTATTTACTTATTTATTTATTTATTTACTTATTTATTTATTTATCTATTTATTTGTTTATTTATTTACTTATTTATTTATTTATCTATTTATTTGTTTATTTATTTATCTATTTTTTGTTATTTAGTTATTTGTTTATTTATTTATTTATTTATCATTTATTTATTTATTTATTTAATATGTGATATCACATTCCGAGTG
The DNA here is from genome assembly GCF_040183065.1 of Periplaneta americana. Taxonomy (NCBI): domain Eukaryota; kingdom Metazoa; phylum Arthropoda; class Insecta; order Blattodea; family Blattidae; genus Periplaneta; species Periplaneta americana. Next base: position 3,505,845 of record NC_091132.1, on the reverse strand, counting down.
ACGTCCAGTCTGTAACTGTATTACTGTATATGCATTTTTCTTGAAATGCCATACCAGTCATATTATTTGTTTTTGTAAATGTTTTCATATAAAAATCATTCGCAAGTTTGTAAAATTTAAAAATGGTCTCTTGAATTTCATATCCACACCTGGAAATTATACACTGAAAAGGAAAAAAGTTTTAAAATGGTGTATGCAATAAAGTTACTAATTTGAAACCACTTCATCAATATTTCTGAATATTCATACATTCAAAATGTAGAACACAAATCCTTGGTATTCACGCTACTGTTTTAAATTTAAAACAAATTAACATTAGATGTTAAAAAAGCGTCGTCACATGTGGCCGTGATGAACGTCTCTATCGTTTCTTGTTTCGCCGCGGAATCAGGGAAAGTTGAAATCCGCAAGTCGCCTTGTGATGGTCCAGTAAACAGACGCGCTGCCTCGGCCCTCGTGTAATCTCTTCGCAGCCATCTCACCCGTGGGGGGAATCGTGTGTCTGTGCAGAACGGCTGGGCGTTTCAGGAGAAACAAAAACAAAAGTGTAAGGGGCAATGGTCACACATTTCCACATGTAGATTAGGTCAGCAATTCTAACAAGGGAACTTTACAATATCATTAAATCGAAATACGAATAATAGAGTTAAAGAATGGATGGATATAAAAAGGTATGGATGCTAATAGGAATGTTGCGCCTGTAGACGAATACAAACGTCCTGATTTTAGACTTCCTTCATATTACATAAACTAATTAAATTATGGAAATTCCTGCTATTATTTGGTTGAGAAGCTTTTATCATCCAGTCTGCTGTCAAAAAATCTGAAAGTTAGAATTTATAAAGGAGTTATATTACCGGTTGTCCTTTATGGTTGTGAAACTTGGACTCTCACTTTGAGAGAGGAACAGAGGTTAAGGGTGTTTGAGAATAAGATGCTTAGGAAAATATTTCGGGCTAAGAGGGATGAAGTTACAGTAGAATGGAGAAAGTTACACAACACAGAACTGCACGCATTGTATTCTTCACCTGACATAATTAGGAACATTAAATCCAGACGTTTGAGATGGTCAGGGCATGTAGCACGTATGGGCGAATCCAGAAATGCATATAGAGTGTTAGTTGGGAGGCCGTAGGGAAAAAGACCTTTGGCGAGGCCGAGATCTAGGTGGGAAGGTAATATTAAAATGGATTTGAGGGAGGTGGGATATGAGGATAGAGACTGGATTAATCTTGCTCAGGATAGGGACCGATGGCGGGCTAATGTGAGGGCGGCAATGAACCTCCGGGTTCCTTAAAAGCTAGTAAGTAAGTAATTAAATTATGATAATTTATCCACCATCCTGTGCCTACTGTAGTGTAAGGTGTGACGATCTGTCTTGTCTATTTTAACAAGATGCAGAGATATTACTAAAGAATTAGTACACCGAGAAACGAAGTTCTAAGATTTTTTTTTACAAGATTATAAGTTTATTTATGATACAGAGAAATATAGACCTACATATAAAGAAAGGTAACACAACCACTCCTCAGTACTGTAATTATAACACAAACTATCTTCTGCGTCTTCTTCTTCTTCTTCTTCTTCCTCCAATATAGTCATACAAATTACATAAAATATAGCCATGCAAATAATACTATATGATATGCGATATATTGTATTAATAAATTGTAACAGGGTCACACCCGAAAAGCAAAATGCTACACGTCGGGTGTGACAAAGAACTGCGTGTTACTAACTCGTATTAAACCCTTTACAGTAATTGCATATATAGGGGTGTGATTTATTTATTTACTTATTTATTTATTTATGCCTATAACAAGGCAAAGCCCCAATTACAATAGACAGTACAGATATTTGTTTAAAAAACATAGAATTGCATATAACATGAGAAAAGAAATGAAACAGATACAAATGCAGGATACAAGTGTAAATACAAATTTAAATGGAAAATGAGAAAAGGGGGAAAAAAGAACAGACAAATAGATACTACCTAAATAAAAGACACAGATATAGGTATAAATGAAAAATACAAAATAAAATAAATGAAAAATAGTTAAGTATAGATATCATAGCCAAAAATGTAAAATGTAGCTATAACTGGCAAATTACAGAGTAACAAATAGCAATATTATATAAAATCAACTACCTTCAGTATATTAATAAGAAAATGTTTGTATTCCATGTAAGAAATACAGAAATCTACACAGAACACATTTTTAACACTGGTGAATTTTTGTGTGATGAAGTGTATATTAACGATATACATGAAATGTGTTAAAAACTTAATTTTATGTATGGAAAATGGAAATCTTTTAATGAAAGTCCAAAATGAAATTAAATATATCCGCGAATTTTCGCGAAATTAATGTAAATTCTCGAAATCGCGTCATAATCACAATATTTAAACAAAAACAGGTTTCATGAAGAATTCGCTCAAATATGACTCTTTCTTCCAAATAAAAGGTGAAAATTTTTGTTATGAAATATACATGGACATTTTTCTACATATTTTACCATTCACATTACATTCCGTCATATTTGACAACGATATACGCACAGTGTGAGTGACTACTTCCAGGGAGCATTGTAAATATATATATAGTAAACAGTACTGAGTTAGTGAGTATAGTACGTTCCAGAAATACGTTTGCGTTTTCCAGTGACGAAAGAGCTTTCAATATTGAATCATGTTTTCGCACAGGTACTGTCGTCCATTTGCCTACATCGTATCCCGATTTTCCCCACCTGCTTCTGCTCGCCCCTCTGTAAAGGCTAGTGGCTGGGCTGTTTTAGCTCTTTTCTAAAAACATTAATGTCTGTTAGGAATTTGACGTCTACGTAATATTATACAACTGTTTAAAATAACTGAAATAAAAGGGCTTCGTTAAATAATTAACTGTCACGTGATTTCCTCCATTTCTAAGATCCTGCGACATGACCATTTGGACGGACAATAGGTAGCATGTCTGAGTAATTTTATCTGTGCGGATCGGGCAGAAGTGAAGATTGAATTTACAGTACGCAAGGTACTCTTTTATAGAGTAGGTACAGAATTATTTCAACATGAGTTAGTCCACACCTGTGGAGTAACGGTCAGCGCGTCTGGCTGCGAAACCAGGTGGCCCGGGTTCGAATCCCGGTCGGGGCAGGTTACCTGGTTGAGGTTTTATCCAGGGTTTTCCCTCAACCCAATACGAGTAAATGCTGGGTAACTTTCGGTGCTGGACCCCGGACTCATTTCACCGGCATTATCACCTTCAGACGCTAAATAACCTAGATGTTGATACAGCGTCGTAAAATAACTCAAGAACTCAACGTGAGTTACTAGTACGAAGGACGAAACTGGTAATTGGAATTAGGTATAGTGCGATAATATGCACATTAGAACTGAAGCCTGTATCGAAATGAACGGCCACCATTTTCAAAAATGTGTTTAAATAACCATATTACGATTATTTTTCAATTTAACTTCATTCTCTATATTGTACGCTAATGTGCTGTAGACAATATAATATACACTGCATAATGAATACGTTCGCATGGATAGCTCAGTTCGTGAGTAAAAACACTCACTGTTAATACTGTACTGTATTTTGATTAAACAAAAACCTAATGAAAATTATCAAACTCAAAATCGCGATATTTCCTAGTTTACGTGAATGGATGAACTACTTTTCTTCCCTCCTATGTCTAGTAAAGTGATTTGTTTGTATTTTACGTCAGTATCATCGAACTCTAGTCGTGGAAGGGGGTAGCAAACGGTGTTTCTGGATCTCAACCCTTAATCCAAAGGTTTAGCCAGGTTAGTATTTAAAATGTTAGTATCACTGTTCAACTTCAAAATAGACCCATGGGTCATGCAAGCCGATCGCCTAGTTGACTTTTGGTTTTGGTCAAAAAAATGATTAGGAATCCCTTCCACTTTTCTTACCGATCCGAAATTAGCTTACATACAATTTTCATTAAAAAATTGAGCTGTCCTTCTTGGGGCGGTTCCCTTTGTGAATTTGGTGAGGTTGATATCATGGATGTTTCTGCATCGTAATAATAATAATAATAATAATAATAATAATAATAATAATAATAATAATAATAATAATGGTTTATTTAACCTGGCACAGTTAAGGACATAGGCCTTCTCTAATACTCAACCATTAATAAAACTGCGTTACAGTAAACACTACAAATTTACAAAGTACACTACAATTTTACACTTAAAACTGAATAAGATAATAATAATGTAATGTAAACAACAAGTAAGTAGAAATCAGACATAATATATAACATACAGAAAGAAAGGAAAAGCAAAATGAAATGTGAACAGCAGGTCAAAATAAATGAGACATACACATTATAGAAAAATAACACAATTAATAATAATAATAATAATAATAATAATAATAATAATAATAATAATGATAATAGTGTCATAGATGAAAAAGAGCCGACATTTCGGAGCTACGTATCGGTTTCATTATCATCTCGTTGAACATTATTCAAGGTATTAAATAATTCCTAAAATCTCTAGCCAATCAAGACGGCCAGTTAAAAAAAATTGGGAAATTAGTTTGAGAGCTATGTAAACTACTATGCTAAGAAGAGACTGTGACTGTGTATGCTATTATTATTATTATTATTATTATTATTATTATTATTATTATTATCCAAATCTATAATTCTATAATAAGGAGTACTATAACATATGGTGCGGAAAGGTGGCATTTGAACACGAATCTGAGATTGAAACTCCTGTCCACTGAAATGAATAAATTGTTTTAGACGTTCCACTACACACTCTAAATAGGAAAAAATTCGAAACACAACCATTAGACAATAAATGGGAGTTAATAGTACATTGTTAGATTTCGTTAGCTACAAGCAATTAGAATGGTTTGGCAAAGTACGTAGAATGTCAGAAACAAGATTGCCCAGACAGATTTTGGAATGAATTCCGCCAGGAAGAGGAAAGAGGGGAAGACCAAGGAAAACCTGGATGGACGATATAAGAAGTGGAATGAAGGAGAGAGGCTTGGAAGAATGGGATTGGGAGGCAAGAGAAGAATGGAGGAAGAAGATAAGAATTTAAACACTTTGGATACAGGAAGATGTAGTTTACATTGTAACCCTGTTAATGACTATTATTATTATTATTATTATTATTATTATTATTATTATTATTATTAGATAAAACGATAACCCTGTTTGGAAACAATTCACTAAAATAATGTCTTTAAGTTGTACATATTTGAACTTAACTGGATGAACAATGCCGGCAGATAACCCGCGGTGGAATTGAAATCTTCTGAATAAACTCCCGCACTGCAATAAATTGTTTAGCAAGGGCGCATGAATAGATTCGGCTCAAAGGTTAGCCTAATAAATTTATTGCAACCTTTTGTGAATATAGCAATGCATCATCTTAGTAACGCAATCCCATTGATACGAATGCATTGTCCCACTTGTAGTAGCCAAGGACGCTACAGCTCACCGATTTGGGAGACTTCAATGACCGATGAGGACAGCAGCGCGGAGTGTTGTGCTTCGAACTCAAGAACTGTCTGCTTGCTACTTCGGTAGCGACGTGCACTGCCGGAATAGTAGTAGTATTAGGAGTATTAGTATTAGTAGTAGTAATAGTAATACTTTATTTAATAGTGCTTTCAATTTTGTTGAGATAATTCAATGTCGAGGTTCATTTGAATAAAATATGGCTAACAATTGTTATCTGTAACATTCCACAAGGAAAACAATTGCTTCGTAAATGTACGACACAGGAAACCGTGCTAAGAATTCCATTTCTCTTTTAATTCCAACTCTCAGCAGGGTTCCAACCCGGAAACCTCAGAATTAACGGCTGGCATAGTGCCCGCAAAACCAACAAGAAATATTCCTTTAATGTTTTTAGTTATAATAATAATAATAATAATAATAAAAAAATAATAATAATAACAATAATAATACTTACTTACTGGCTTTTAAGGAACCCGAAGGTTCATTGCCGCCCTCACATAAGCCCGCCATAGGTCCCTATTCTGTGCAAGATTAATCCAGTCTCTATCATCATATCCCATCTCCCTCAAATCCATTTTAATATTATCCTTCCATCCACGTCTCGGCCTCCCCAAAGGTCTTTTTTCCCTCCGGCCTCCCAACTAACGCTCTATAATAATAATAATAATAATAATAATAATAATAATAATAATAATAATAATAATAATAACAATAATAATACTTACTTACTGGCTTTTAAGGAACCCGAAGGTTCATTGCCGCCCTCACATAAGCCCGCCATTGGTCCCTATTCTGAGCAAGATTAATCCAATCTCTATCATCATATCCCACCTCCCTCAAATCCATTTTAATATTATCCTTCCATCTACGTCTCGGCCTCCCCAGAGGTCTTTTTTCCCTCCGGCCTCCCAACTAACGCTCTATAATAATAATAATAATAATAATAATAATAATAATAATAATAATAATGTTTTATTTTCCCTGGCAGAGTTAAGGCCATTAGGCTTTCTCTTCCACTCAACCAGCCTTAATCAATACAATACATAAATTTAAATTACAAATATTCACTTAAAAGGTTCTCCAGCAATATTCTTCACTACATATTTATTTAAATTTAGATAAATCTATAAGGTAAAGTAGTAACTTAATTTATGAGCTAATTTGATTCAATGAATTATAATTAATTTAATATATGAGATAGCTAGTGAAATGATGAAAATTAATTTAATATAAGCTTACTAGGACTATGTTACAGGGATAATAAATATATATATATATATATATATATACATATATATATATTTCTATTTCTATAATGAGAATATTAATGTAATTGCCAATAGAGGTTTTGTAAATCTATTTAGAGAAATTAATGATAATAATAATAAGAATGGACAGATGTTAGTTTCATTATAAGTAACAAATATTAATCAGCAATTAATCTGTTAAGTAAGAATTTATGTAATTTTGACCTAAATGAAGTTATTGTGCAACAACCCCTTATATCACTCGGAAGCGAGTTCCAATTTCTAGCAACTGAAACTGTATAGGATGAAGAATATAAAGATGTCTTGTGGTAGGGTATATTCATTTCTGGATTCGCCCATACGTGCTACATGCCCTGCCCATATTCCTTTGCCGTGGTCGTGCCAGAGAATCAGTCCCATTCCGAGGCATGAGAATATTATAGATTTATTAATTTCTCCTACAGAATAATATCTGTACCATTGAAGGAGGAGGATTCGGTCCGGTGCTGTGGATTGAATTCGGCGTAGCTCAGTGGTCAGAGCGCTTGGTACGTAGAACCAAGGACCCGGGTTCGATCCCCGGCGCCGGAGCGAAATTTCTCCTCAATATTAATTGTCAATATTACAGATATTATTCTGTAGGACAAATTAATAAATCTATAATATTAATATAATTATAAACATTGCTGTTTCTTCCATGTAAATTAATGTACGGGAGATATTAATCTTGTGAAATATCAAGTATTGAAAACTATAAATCAGGATATTTACTGTAGATACAAAAGGATGTACTTGTTTCAATAATTTTAGCTCGAAGAGAAGTAATAAGAAAGCTATCTAAAAGTACGACGCCATAGTCATAGATCAGGCGCTATTGTTTTTGCACACTGATCTGGGGTTGCTCTCGGGCTTGAGTTCGATTCCCACTTCGGCTGATTACCTGGCTGGGTTTTCTCCTACGTCTTCTCCAACCGTAAGGCGAATGTCAGGTAATCTAGAGCGAATTCTAGGCCTCATCTCGTCAAATTCTATTTTGCTATCACTATTTTTATCGACACTAAATAACCCAGTAGCTTACAAAGCACTGTTAAATAACCAAGTAAAAAAATCTAAAATAGATTAGATCCAACAAAGTGATACCCCTGATCACACACAACAGACTTAGCAGCCTAATGCACTTTCAAGACAACAACTATAATCATTTTCACTATGCTGCCATCTAGCGACTGCAAAAGAAGTCATAACTCTGATGAAATTGTATAGAGCAGCCGTGGCAAGAATGTGACTCGCGAGACATTGTGGCTCGCAATGATAGCTATGCATTTTCTCTTGCTTCTAACCTCCCCCAACCCCCAACCTCTTACTCACTGGAGTCAAACTCCGTTCCATTTGTATTTGTCTCTGACCTGCGAATGGCATATCTCTCTCTCGAAACCATGTACGAAAGTTCCAAGTAGGATGGGAGGACGCATTTTTTTGCTGCCAATATGATGAGAATATTAAATGTATGATTTGTTCACAAGTATTGCGAGGAAAACGGTTGTACAACATAAAACGGCATTATACTACATGTCAGCCATGAAACATTAAATGTTTGTGTTATTACCATCATCATCATCATCATCATCATCATCATCTCTGTACGTTAACCCTTTTTGCAGCAGATGTACGAATAATGCGGTTAGCTCTTCAATTTGAACTCACTGATTTACCATGTGATGTCAAATGAAAGCTAGATGTAAGGACTTGACAAATATCGAACTTTCAAATCTTTGCCAAAAACTAAATATCCGAACCTTCGTTCTTTCGCTTGCTCTGTTGAAGCCATGTTCGCTACAACTTACGTTTGTGACAAATTATTTTCAACAATGAAAAGAGTAAAAACCAAATTTAGATCACGACTGACAGACAAATACCTTCGTGATCAACTACGACTGGCAGTAAGTGACATAATTCCTGATTTTGAAACTCTGTCGCAGAGACATTCTGAAGACAGTTAATTTTAGGTTGTGATATTGTTCATTTATTGTTTATTTCTTTCTTCGTTACACGTACTAAACATTAGTTTGTAGCTTTGTACTGTATAAAATTATATTTAAGTGCTTGACGTAAGGAAAATGAAAATCCGTTAATAAGTCAGATAGTTGCTTCACTTCCCCTTCGGGTGTCCGCCTCTCTCCATAGGTGCTATGCATGATGCAGGTTACACAGTGGCTCGGCGCACGCTTACATTTTCGCCACGGCTGGTATAGAGTAATAGCTTGCAGCTGTACTTCCATCTAGTGGTCGTTACTAAAAATTCATTTTCGACAGTTTTGATCCTGGTGGTTGTTCTCTTTTATATGCTGCCATTCTATAACATAGGAATGGTCAATCTGCTATATACATGATCAGGGGGTATAACAATTAACAACAGTTTTAATGTTCTATTATTATACAATTCAAAAAGCTCTGAGTGAAGATGAATTCAACGGTGATTTATTTGAAATAGATGCACATTGAAATTTGTCTATTGCTGATCATGTGAAAGGAAATCACAACGTCAGACAAGCAGATTTAGCAGTTTGTCACGACCCCAACGAATAGGAACCCCTTCTCATCTCTTTCTTGATCAAATGAATGCGAAGATACTGCCGATCTGAGATACATTGTGAAATTATAAATATAATAGTGGCTTGTGCAGCAAATGCTGTAAACTAAGTAAATTAGACGTTGAAATAAATTTTCAGATTTATTTTCAATAAAGAAACCAGACATTTTGAAAGTTATTTGCTTCCATAATAATGAAACATACGCCCTCTGAAAGTTTTGTTTATGCCAAATACTTTTTCTTGAACCTATCCACCTTCAGGTTTTGAATTTCAATGTGAAAACGCAAATAACAATGTCAGAACTGTCAGTAGGTTTTTCATGTGGGACTAAATAATAGCTAATTCAGGTCATTGTGAATTGTACGCGAAAGTAAAAAAAAATGTCAGGTTTGCTATGCTTTCGAAAAATAAACATAGCATCTTGGTATAGCTGCTGCATGGAGAGCTTGAAATATAGAGACTAAAATCATTTCATCCTGCTAAGAGATCTTGCTGAAATGATCGGGAGACTACAACATTTGTAGGTCTCTTATTTTATCAGTAAGTTTTGGTTTTTCCTTACGAACTGTAATTTTTTTGCTCTCTCGAGCCAATACTGAAGAGAATGACGCATATAAATATCTACACCACACCGCCATTAAGTATATGAAAAAGATCCAACCCCACTTGATTAATAACTATAAAAATATTTCATTTTAATAACAATATTATTATCTTACGTGAGTTTTGTAGTTATATACTACATAGCCGCCATTCAGTAAATTATAGAAATGAAGATCTAATTTAACATATTCTCTACATCTACTTATATAACCCCAAAACGTTTCACTTTCATATCATCAATATAGCATGAATACGTATAATTAATGAAAAATAGTCGCATCATGGCATTAACTATGATAACATTTCATTTCTGATGATAATGTCATCAAACCACCTCACATTTTGTAGATTTTAATATTCAATACTGTACTCAGAAAATTACACACCGCAGAATCAGACCTGTAAATTATTTTAGTACGTCTTGAAGTTTTTAATAAACAATTGAAGTTGAACTCTAAATATGTCAGCAATCCTGCAGATCATGGCCTTCGTGTAATATTGTTTATTGTAGTGTTTCTTTTGTTTTATTCTGAAATGTAATTAGTTCTCAAAACTGACGACAGATGTATTTTGGAAAGTAGGGAAATTATGTTGAAAAATTGACATTTCACTAAAAACTACTACTTTCCTGAAAAAATTTGAGTTCCAAGCTTCAAAATGAGGGGTCACTCATTACTATCCGTTCATCCGTTTTCCCGTAATTTCCATTACCAGTTCAAATTATATATATATATATATATATATATATATATATATATATATATATAGATAATGGATCTAATATTAACAATAATGGTAATAATGACAAAGTTGAATCTTTAACTGGGATGCAATAAGTTATCCGGAACAGCTCAGATCTTCTTTGACGTTCTGTCTCTTTAATTTCATTATCCAGTTTCCCTTCGGTGCACCAAAACCTCTTTAATTCCATTCACTGGTCGAGTAATAGCAAGGTAGGGAAATATACCAAAAATTCTGCACAATAAATCAACGTCTTTAGCCTTCACGTGTCCAGATAAGAGGGACCTGTTGCACGAATTGTAGCAAGATTCTGTAATAAGATGCCAGCGCTCCTCAGTAACTGAATCCGCCCGGTGGCTGGGGCCATCTGATACCCCAGCGTCGATGTAATATTGGTTACCACTTGCAGAGTAACATCTCGTGCAGGAAGTTCATCAGAGTACGCATCTAAATGCAGGGACAGTATTCATATATGTACAGTAATATTCACGTCTTCTTTTTTTTCTTCACTTCATGGTATAGGCTTATCTCACCTTTATTTATTTATTTATTTATTATTTATTTATTTATTTATTTATTTACTTTTAATGTACTTATGTATTTACTTTTTATAGGTAAATTCTCATTTTTAGGTAAATTCTCATTTTAGGTAAATTCTCATTTTTAAATAGAACTATAAATGATTGGAATGACCTACCTGCAGCGGTCTTTGAGGGCTGTCCTTCCTTAAGGAGATTCAAGAATAATTTAAGAAGTTGTATATAAAGTGAAAATTAAAATTAAGGTGAAATTCAACATTTATTTTTTTTTAAGGTGACATGTATTTATCTAGGCTGACGAGTTTACTTCCTTGGTTTGAATTGTAAATTATTTAAAACTAGTTTAAATGTAGTTCTGTTTATAAGTATGCATAAGGATGTAATTATTTGACTTATTTGAACTGTTGTATCAGTGAAGCGAGGTGAATCAGTGAAGTTATGGTTTTACAGTGCAGTGAACAGTTCCGATCAGTGATAAATTATAGCGTCAATGAAATGTGTTCTAAATTATAGCGTCAATGAAATGTGTTCTATAGTGTCAGTGAAATGAGTTACAGAGTGTCAGTGAAATGTGTGCTAAAGTGTCAGTGAAATGCGTCATAGTGCCACTACAGGGAATGAGATGAGAGTAAAGTGAAAGACTATTGAAACTTATGTAGTACCTATAGATAATTATGTAGGTTGTATTGTAAAATTAGGTATTTTATTTTATGTTTTATTATTATTGTGTTAAATTGTATTGTGTATTATTATTGTATTGTGTGTAAAATTGTATTGTGTATTGGTTATTTTATTGTGTATAGTTAATATTGTATATACCACTGCCACCGGGTGCTTGCCCACTTGCAGTGTAAATAAATACATACATACATATATATCTATTTATTTATATATTTACGTATTTATTTATGTATCTACTTTTTATGTATTTCTGTATTTATTTATATATTTATTCATGTAAAACAAAGAACAGACGTGGCAAAGTTTTCCTTTGTTAACCGCACAATAGTAGACCGGAACAGCTTACCTGCGGCAATGTTTCAGGGCGGTCCTCTCAAAATCAATACATTTAAGGAAAGGTTGAGAAGATTAGACTGACAATGTAATTGTAGGTGCAGTGTAAATATCTAAGTTGTGTCATGTAATTAATTAAGTTGATATTTAATTAATTAAGATGATATGTAATTTAGTTGATATGTAAATAAATTAAGGTGATATGTAATTAATTAAGATGATATTTAATTAAGTTGATTTGTAATTAATTAAGGTGATATGTAATTACTTAAATTGGTAATAGTTGGGTGAAATAGAAGTACTTATAAGTTAGGTTTTGCTTTTGCTTATTGCTGTTATAGAATAATTTTTTTCATTATAGAATAGTTTTTATTTATAGTCCTAGGTTTATTGCATCTATTTATTTATAGTTAGAAATAAATTTAAGTTAATTTTTTTTTTCTTTTATTGCTGTAATTATTGTATTATTGTAATGGTATTATTGCATGTTATATATCACTGCCACCGGGTGTATACCCAATTGTAGTGTAAATAATTACATACATACATTTACTTTTATGTATTTATTTCTATTTTTATGTATTTATATATTTATTTATGCACTTATGTATTTATTTATTCTATAACTATATGAGAAAGCTAGTTAATATTCTAGAAACTACAATATCATTCTCCACTATATGTTGTGAACTTCTGTACTGCAAATTTATTTCGGGCGTAATTGAAGCTATTGAACTGAAATAAAAAGTTCCAACATTCTCATAATTTTTTGGAAATATTCGTCTCTGCATAGTTGGTAGATTAGTTGAGACTGAAGAGGTGATAGATTGTAAATCTATGAAGGAAAAATTTTCTCGTTTATGCAGTTGTTGTCGCGGCATTAGCATTCTGCGTGTAACACAGAATCTCGCCAAGACATGGATGTTGCTTCATTATCTGGTTGTACTTAGCCACGAACTGGAAATTGCACCTCATGAACTAGTCTTAGAAATGAAGACAGGAAGAAACTGAAAGTAGCGGCTTCCTGGTGATGTCTTGTGTGGTGAAGGCAGTGCCATAGTATTGACATAACAGGGCATCGAAGTTCTTTCTTCTCTCAACAATTGTCAGAACCGCTGCAATTACTGTGGAGAGGGCGATACAAGAAAACCGGACCACCCAATCCAGTAACTGGTTTGTTTTTGTACCGTGCACTGCCCTAGGGTGGTGAGAAACTTTAAAAAGCCATCTTTGACTTCTTCTCGCTTACGGAAGTGAATCCACCTCTCTTTGTTTCGACGGAGCTTCTGAAGGTTTGCATTTCTGTATTCAAGTTATGGAATGAATAAATATCTACTTCCAATTCGCTAACAAGGATTTTCTCAGAGAATTCATGTCGAAAAATAGTAATGTAAAATTGTAGTGATGGAATGAACGAATGAATATTTACTTCCAATTCGCTAACAAGGATTTTCTCAGAGAATTCATGTCGAAAAATAGTAATCTAAAATTGTAGTGATGGAATGAATGAATAAATATCTACTTCCAATTCGCTAACAAGGATTTTCTCAGAGAATTCATGTCGAAAAATAGTAATATAAAATTGTAGTGATGGAATGAATGAATAAATATCTACTTCCAATTCGCTAACAAGGATTTTCTCAGAGAATTCATGTCGAAAAATAGTAATACAAAATTGTAGTGATGGAATGAATGAATAAATATCTACTTCCAATTCGCTAACAAGGACTTTCTCAGAGATTTCATGTCGAAAAATAGTAATACAAAATTGTAGTGATGGAATTAATGAATAAATATCTACTTCCAATTCGCTAACAAGGATTTTCTCAGAGCATTTATGTCGAAAAATAGTAATACAAAATTGTAGTGATTTTGTTTGTATGGAAATAAAATAATTTGATTTTGAAAGTAGGGGAGATATTGTAACCCGCTACATATTGTTGTAAAAACAAATGATGGAGAATTGTAATTTCGCTTCCCTAAATATTATCTCTGATTGAGGTCCTGGCTGATATCTATTATATTACCAGGCAGTACATCTCACTTGACGATATGTGTCAGAGGAAGAACAATAAATTCTTTGTATGCATCTGAAGTCTGACTAGTGTAATATGTAGCTAATCGGCAATATATGCAATGGAGGGGAAAGGAACTGGCCACCCTACCCCATTATCTCCTGGCCTAGTTGCCTCATAAGTGGTGCCTTCTTGGTATCACTTATGAGGTTCAGACCTGTCTTCGAACAGTAGACTAAACAACAACAACAAATATTTAAATACTTGAAGAAAGTAAAGAGATAGGTTTGGAAGTATATCCCTAAAAGACGAAGTATATGATTATGGCTCTTGATCACAATATTGCACAAATGGAAATATAAATATTGGAAATTTATCCTTTGGAGAGGTGGAAAAATTAAAATATTTTTTAGAAACGGCAACAAATATAAATGACACTCGTGAGAAAATTAGACGCAGAATAAATATGGGAAATGCCTGTTATTATTCGGTTGAGAAGCTTTTATCATCCAGATTGCCCTCGAAAAGCTGATAAGATTTATAAAACAGTTATATTACCGGTTGTTCTGTGTGGTTGTGAAACTTGGACTCGTCTTTGAGAGAGGAACAGAGATTAAGGGTGTTTGAGAATAAAGTGCTTAGGAAAATATTTGGGGCTAAGAAGGATGAAGTTACTGGAGAATGGAGAAAGTTACACAACACAGAACTGCACGCATTGTATTCTTCACCTGACATAATTAGGAACATTAAATCCAGACGTTTGAGATGGGCAGGGCATGTAGCACGTATGGGCGAATCCAGAATGCATATAGAGTGTTAGTTGGGAGGCCGGGGGAAAAAGACCTTTAGGGAGGCCGAGACGTAGATGGGAAGATAATATTAAAATTGATTTGAGGGAGGTGGGATATGATGGTAGAGACTGGATTAATCTTATATATTATTATAATGTACCGAAGTACATATGATATTTCCATGCAGATATTCTGCGTCATCATAGGATGAAAGAGTAATGGAACGGAGAAAAATTCTCTCCGGCGCCGGGACTTGAACCCGGGTTTTCAGCTCTACGTGCTGATGCTTTATCCACTAAGCCACACCGGATACAACTCTGACGCCGGTTAGAATCGTCTCAGATTAAGCTCCAACTCTTGGGTTCCCTCTAGTGGCCGCCCTCTGCACTACGTCATAGATGTCTATGAACGCAGGACCGAAGTCCACACATGTGCTGAGGTGCACTCGATATGAGTGACTAGTTGGCCGGGATCCGACGGAATAAGCGCCGTCTTAAATCACGACGTGATTTACGCATATCATATATATTATTTTAATGTACCGAAGTACATATGATATCTCCATGCAGATATTCTGCGTCATCATAAGATGAAAGAGTAATGGAACGGATTAATCTTGCTCAGGATAGGGACCAATGGCGGTCTTATATGAGGGCGGCAATGAACCTCCGGGTTCCTTAAAAGCCAGTAAGTAAGTATAGTTTTACTGGTTGTATTTTTATTGTTGTTGTTTAGTCAACTGCTCGAAGACAGTTGGAACCTCATAAGTGATACCAGTAAGCGTCACTCACGAGACAACGAAGCATGGGTTAGAGTGACCAATTTTTTAAAAATAATTTTATTTGAAAGTTATACTTAATCATATAAATATTATTTAAAGCAATCCATTGAAGAATTATATACACCAGAACATATGTTGGAAATTTCTTTCTTCTTCTTCTTCTACTTGGAGTGACAGCTCTTAACTAAGAGAACATCATGCTCTGCAACAGAAAAACGATATACGTATGTACTAACAATACTAACAATACCATCCCATCGCACCTCCTCATACTCATCCTCTTTCACAATAGCCCTGCCAAGACTCTGGAATTCGTTACCTGCAAGCATCAGGGACTGTCGAAATAAAATTGAATTCAAACGCAAACTTACTAGGCACTTGGTCAGTAATTGAGACTCGTTCAGACATGGCTTCTTGTAAATAGTTCTCTTAACCTATCACAAAATATCTCAATATATGGTAATTTCATCGCTACAGAATTTTGTTATTGTAGGTTTAATTTGTAATTCAGTAAATACAAAATTTTCTTTGCTCTTAACTTCTATGATAAAATGTCTAGCTTTCATTAATCAGGTAATCTTGTCGTACTTTAATTTTTATTTGTAATTGTAATTATAAATTTAATATTAATTGTAATTTTATTGTTCATATTATAGTTGTAATCCCCTGGTAGAGCGGCAGAGAAGGCCTGATGTCCTTATTCATTCATTCATTCATTCATTCATTTATTTTATTCCATAGATCTTACATGAGCAATGAAGCTTTAAGATGTGGAACATGTGAACATTTTACAATATTACAATTACAATTTTTACAAATTTTTATAGTTTTACAATTTAGTAATTTTCTACAATTTTTACAATTTTGTACAATTTTTTTACATTTTTTTTTTTTACATTTTGGCGAGATGTAGTGAGATGAGATGAGGTCCGAGGATTCGCCAAAATATTACCCGGCATTTGCCTTTTCGGTGGGGGAAACCTCGGAAAAACCCAACCAGGTAATCAAATCAAAGGGGGTAATCAAATCAAAGGGGTTGATGCCAAGGACTCGCCATAGACCATCCGGCTTCAGTTAAATAAATAAATACTAAATAAATACTAATACTAAATACTATGTAATTGTTTATTACGCTTCATTATAAGCTGTTTGCTGTATATTTCTACAAGCAACTTTTTAGCAATTTACTGTGTGATAATAAAGACGTCTGCGCAATGTACATTGCACTGCTTCATAGCTGAACGGATTTCGAAACCAGACGAAATATCTGAAGCGACGCGGCGTGACGTAAGAGGCAAATTCTTCGGCATATTCCCGCGAATATGGTGTGACATTGGCTGCAACATGATCCGCGGACTGCATACGTCTTTTTTCAGTAATCCTAGACGTTCGCTCACAGACTGCTTTACGCAATGCCTCATCTTCGTCGTTTCATAAGCGAGGGGCATCTTCAAGGATATGAGAGTCTGCCTCAGTTGTTCGAGTCTTCACGTCCATCTTGTCAATCTTCTCTCGTAAAGAGACACGTGTGATGAGTGGAAGCCACTGTCATGAGATCGAAGCTCTTCTGAGACATGGACGCACTTTTGTTATAGACGTGGAGTCCCTAGGCCTATATGTTCATATTCTTTATTTGCCTGGAGTACAAGAATACAAGAGGCCTCGTCAATGTGATAATATAAAAAAACAATGTGTCAATATTTAAAATATTAAAAGAGTTAAAAATAATAAAATTTAACTGAAATACTACATCATTTTAAAAAAATTCATTCATATTATAAAAGGGATTACTTTGTAGCCATCTCTTAATCTGAAATTTAAATTATGTTTCGTTAAGTGCCTTTATATTTGTAGGTATCTTATTATATACTTTTATTGCAGTAATTACATAGCTTGATTGTGTTTTTTGCAACCTGACATGTGGTACATTTAATTGATCACTATTTCTTGTTTCATAGCGATGCAGATCTATACTATACTTGTATAATTAGTAATATTCTTGTTTACATACATTAAAAGTTCAAAAATATATAGATTGTAGACTGTCATAATCTTTCCGTTTTTGAAAAGAGATCTACATGATAGTCTGGGTGGTGACATTGTTATAATACGAACTGCCTTTTTCCGCAGTAACAGAATGTTTGGAAGGTCAGAACTATTTCCATATAAAAGTAATCCATATCTAATAACACTTTCGAATAGTGCATAGTAAACTTGTTTTAAATAATGTTTGGGAATCTTGTACATGATACTTTTCAAGAGATAAATTACTCTAGAAATTCTTTTACATACATAACTGACATGGCTATTCCACCTTAGTTTAGGATCCAAAAACATACCCACCATCTTTACAGATGAAAGCTCAATCCCTCGAAGAAGAAGAAAAAGAAGAACAAGAACAAGAACAAGAAGAAGAACAAGAACAAGAACAAGAACAAGAACAAGAAAATTTGTGATATAGAGAGCATATTAAAAAGAGTTCAATATTTTAAGAGATGTTAGTATTCATCAGAAGAAGAGCACAAAGCCCAATAAATACAGGTCCTAAAATTATTATTATTTTTTTTTTTTTACGGAACGAAGTCCATGTCTTCGGTATTGAAACAACACACTATCTTCTAATGTGAGCTCCCTACTTGATTCTTATTGGATATATAATATCATAACGGAATTTGGAGTAAACAAAAGCGTAACAAGGTGATTCCCCAACACGTAGGGAAGAAAGATACGTTACAATGGCTCTGTTTTCATGTGTTGTTGAATACTAATACCTATAAAAATACTGAATGTTTTAACATTTTATATAATTAATTATTCAATTCATTCATAGATTTCAAAAAAGCATATGACTCGGTTAAGCGAGAAGTTTTATAATGATATTCTTATTGAATTTGGTATTCCCAAGAAACTAGTTCGATTAATTAAAATGTGTCTCAGTGAAACTTACAGCAGAGTCCGTATAGGTCAGTTTCTGTCAGATGCGTTTCCAATTCACTGCGGGCTAAAGCAAAGGAGATGCACTATCACCTTTACTTTTTAACTTAGCTCTAGAGTATGCCATTAGGAAAGTCCAGAATAACAGAGAGGGTTTGGAATTGAACATGTTACATCAGCTGCTTATCTATGCGCATGACGTGAATATGTTAGGAGAAAATCCACAAACGATTAGGGAAAACACGGGAATTTTACTGGAAGCAAGTAAAGAGATAGGTTTGGAAGTAAATCCCGAAAAGACAAAGTATATGATTATGTCTCGTGACGAGAATATTGTACGAAATGAAAATATAAAAATTGGAAATTTATCCTTTGATGAGGTGGAAAAATTCAAATACCTGGGAGCAACGGTAACAAATATAAATGATACTCGGGAGGAAATTAAACACAGAATAAATATGGGAAATGCCTGTTATTATTCGGTTGAGAAGCTCTTATCCATTCTGCTGTCCAAAAATCTGAAAGTTAGAATTTATAAAACAGTTATATTACCGGTTGTTCTTTATGGTTGTGAAACTTGGACTCTCACTTTGAGAGAGGAGCAGAGATTAAGAGTGTTTGAGAATAAGGTGCTTAGGAAAATATTTGGGACTAATAGGGTTGAAGTTACAGGAGAATGGAGAAAGTTACACAACACAGAACTGCACGCATTGTATTCTTCAGCTAACTGATTAGGAACATTAAATCCAGACGTTTCAGATGGGCAGGGCATGTAACATGTATGGGCGAATCCAGAAATGCATATAGAGTGTTAGTTGGGAGGCCGGAGGGAGGAAGACCTTTGGAGAGGCTGAGACGTAGATGGGAAGATCATATTACAATGGATTTCAGGGAGGTGGGATATGATGATAGAAACTGGATTAATCTTGCTTAGGATAGGGACCGATGGCGGGCTTATGTGAGGGCGGAATGAACCTCCGGGTTCCTTAAAAGCCATTTGTAAGTAAGTAAAAGTAAGTAAGTAAGTAAGTAAGTAAGTTGGTAGTAGGTTATTTTACGACGCTTTATCAACAGCTTAGGTTATTTAGCGTCTGAATGAGATGAAGGTGATAATGTCGGTGAAATGAGTCCGGGGTCCAGCACCGAAAGTTACCCAGCATTTGCTCATATTGGGTTGAGGGAAAACCCCGGAAAAAACCTCAACCAGGTAAGTTGCCCCGACCGGGAATCGAACCCGGGCCACCTGGTTTCGCGGCCAGACGCGCTAACCGTTACTCCACAGGTGTGATCTGTAAGTAAGTAAGAATCAAGTAATTGTACCTGATGATGCCGTAAAAGGCGAAAACGTTTATACATTATTTATATTTAACATGTTTTAACAAAGATTAATATTAAATTCATAAGTCATAAGATTGGACAATTAAAACATTATTTATTGTATTTAAAAACTACAATTTTTGCATTCTAAAGTGTATTTCCGTTAAAATTTAGTAGTACATAGCTTCTGGTACTGTGCAATATTTTGTATAATTAGAACGTAAGAAACACACACACACACACACACACACACACAACAAAGGAAATATGGCGAAGGTCTTTGCTTGCGGGGCTGAATTCCAACACTGGGATATCGACTCACAAAACCTTCGACAACTGAAATGTAAGGTTTCGAAACCCAGAATGCAACCCAGTTACACTCTCATACAAAGAAGATGGATATCTGTAAGTGCTTTGAACTTAATCCCCATTTCGTGTCCAGTCGGCCATGACTGCTGGAGCTGATAACTTCGATACATGAAAATCGCACTTTGAGTGGGGATTAGCTGATCAGAGCTCTGCAGCCAGGTTGCGCGTTTCGACATTTAGTAGCTAAAGAGGCTGCTGGAGTTTGTCGTTTCTGCAAGAAGTCAATGACGGAAGTAGCCCCACTCACGACAAACTCTTTTCTATGATTCGAAGAAATAATCACGATACGTAGAGTACTCTGTTAACTAAGATTTGTAAATCATATGAAAATTGTATTGTATTGTAGTGTATTGTATTGTATTGTATTGTACAGGGACATCATTTTATTTTTACTAACATTTTTAATATTAACCTGTCTATACCTTTAGAGAACCTGAAACACCGCTTGCTCCCCCCTCCAAGACTGGAGTTCGATGATACTGGCGTAAAACACAAATCACTCTACTAGGTATAGGAAGGAAGAAAAGTAGTTCATCCATTTACGTAAACTAGGAAATATCGCGATTTAGAGTTTGATAATTTTCATTAGGTTTTTCTTTAATCAAAGTACAGTACAGTATTAACAATAAGTGTTTTTACTCACGAAGTGAGTTATCCATGCTAACGTATTCATAATGCGGTGTATATTATACTGTCTACAGCACATTAGCGTACAATATAGAGAATGAAGTTAAATTGAAAAATAATCATAATACGAATATTTAAACACAATTTTGAAAATGGTGGCCGTTCATTTCGATACAGGCATCAGTTCTAATATGTATATTATAGACTACTGTACCTAATCCCAATTACCAGTTTCGTTCTTCGTACTAGTAACTCATGTTGAAATAATTCTGTACCTACTCTACGTACTGTAAGTTCAATCTTCACTTCTGTCCGACCCGAAAAGATAAAATTACTCAGACATGCTATCTACTGTCCGTCCAAGTGGTTATGTAGCAGGGTCGTAGAAAGAGGGAAAATCACGTGACAGTTAATTACTTAACGAGGCTCTTTTATTTGAGTTATTTTAAACAGTTTTATAATATTACGTAGACGTCCGATTTCTAACAGAAATTAATGTTTTCAGAAAAGAGCTAAGACAGCCCAGCTACTAGACTTTACAGAGGGGGAACAGAAGCAGGTGGGGGAAGTCGGGATGCGACGTAGGCAAACGGACAGTACCTGTGCGAAAATATGATTCAATATTGAAAGCTCTTTCGTCACTGGAAAACGCGAACATATTTATGGAACGTACTATACTCAGTAACTCAGTACTGCTTACTATCTGCGGTCTTGGTTCTGTGTGAAGTTGGAACTTCATTAGTAGAAGGGGTGGGAGTGAAGTACATTCAAAAACTCAAGTAGAATAAAAATTGAAGTAAAAATAAAATGATGTCCCTGTATTTATTAACATTCCATGTTATTCATACATTGCTTACAGCTAGAGTATGGAACAAGTAAAAAACTTAATACTATTATAAAGTCTTAATTTATAGTCACAGTCTAGATGAAATATATACAGACGAGGTTTACAATATAGTCTACTAGTACAACACAAAGTTTTAGTATCAATTTCATGAAGTGTTATTGAATGTCATGAATTCACCTACAGAATAGAAGGCGTGAGAAATTAGGTACTTCTTTAATTTGGCCCTAAATAATTTTATGTTTTGAGTTTCATTTTTTATATCGATAGGGAGGCTATTAAAAATTTTTACTGCCATATAACGCACTCCTTTTTGATAGCACGATAGACTTGCCGATGGAGTATGAAAGTCATTTTTTGACGTGTATTTATGCTATGAACTGTTGAATTAGTTACAAAGATTTCACGATTACATACGAGGAAGATTATTAATGAAAATATATACTGACAAACCATGGGCATTAATTACGATTACATACGAGGAAGATTATTAATGAAAAGATATACTGACAAGCCATGGACATTATTTGTAGTTTTTTGAAAATAGTCCTACACGATTCCCTAGATTTGGCACCTACTATTATTCTAATTAGGGGAGAGTCGGGTAGTATCGGACATCGGGTAATATCGGACAGTGAGTTTCTTTCATCTAACACACGATGATAGTACCTGATTGACATGGTTACGTTTCTGTGATGTCGCATAGAGAAACGTAACCATGTCATTCAGATACTACCATATGGTGGTAGATGAAAGAAACGCTCTGTCCGATACTACCCGACTCTCCCCTACTCTTTTTTGTAATAGAAATATATTGTTACCATCTGTGGAATTTCCCCAGAATATTATTCCAAAACTCATTACCGAGTGGAAGTATGCGAAGTATGTTGTTTTTAAGGTATTGATATTTACTATTTTTTGCATAGATCTAATAGCAAAACAAGCTGAATTTCCTCTGTTGAAGATTGGAATGTGTTGGAGTTATTGGCTGTAATTGCTATACTTGTGTCATCTGCAAATAATATGGGATGACTTACATCTTTTATTAGGGGGGCAAGATCATTTATAAACAGTAGAAAAAGTAGGGGACCTAATGTTGATCCTTGAGGAATTCCATTATTAATAGTTCCCCATGTCGATGCAGATTTCATAGTTGTATTGATTTCTACTTTCTCTTTCCTATCTATGAGATATGAATGAAACCATTGGTGTGCAACACCTTTAATTCCATAATAATCTAATTTATCTAACAGCAATAATATAAACATGTAAATAAATGTAAATAATAAGTATGCTAATAATTACTGTAAATAAGTGTAAATACTAATTGTAAATAATTAGTGTAAATAAATTAGATATTGTGGAAAACAGTAATCGATATCGATAGACATGTTTAAGCTCACATCTCCTTTATCTGACTTCGTAGACCGCAAATTCCCCATCTAAAAATGTTCTGTAGAGCATCCTCTATAGTATGTCCTAATTAATTTTTTCACACTTCGAGTAAATAACCCTGTATATTATTTCATTTAATATACTACTGTTTATACAGTGCTTCATGTTATAAACGCGTGAAGAAAGATCTGCAGCGTAATGATAGTGGATAAGGAAAATTAGAATGTGTCACTCCACATTTTAGTGTGCAGTTTCTACTTAAGAGAATGTCACACTTGCAATTTTTTTCGAGACTTCCGGGTTCAAAGCCTGCCACAGGCGGCATGAATGGCACATGCGACACGGGTTTTGCATACAGGTCTACTAGTTTCCCTTAGTGGTGTAGTGGTTTTCGTGTGATTTACTCGTAATTTAAAGACATATTAATGTGATTTTTTTTCTAAGTTCTGTTCAAAAAATCCGATATTTTGTTTTTTAACGTAATTGTATATGGTTCTGAGAATCTTTCCACAAATTGTCTTGCAGATAGCACCTTTAATCAACTGTTTTGCATGATATTTAATTAAACGGTTGCTTTCTCTCGATGATCAGCTCAATTTTCTCCACTTTCATTTTTCTTACATATTGCTTTACTAAAACTGTTACCCTTTCAAAAGATGTGCTATGTATTTGATTTTTTTCAAGTTGGTTATTTAATGACGCTGAACTCGGGATGAAATTAAACACAGAATAAATATGGGAAATGCCTGTTATTAATCTGTTGAGAAGCTTTTATAATCCAGCCTG
This sequence comes from Periplaneta americana, assembly GCF_040183065.1. NCBI lineage: Eukaryota > Metazoa > Arthropoda > Insecta > Blattodea > Blattidae > Periplaneta > Periplaneta americana. Next base: position 3,481,737 of record NC_091132.1, on the reverse strand, counting down.
CTGTCAAAAAATGTGAAAGTTAGAATTTATAAAACAGTTATATTACCGGTTGTACTTTATGGTTGTGAAACTTCGACTCTCACTTTGAGAGAGGAACATAGGTTAAGGGTGTTTGAGAATAAGGTGTTTAGGAAAATATTTGGGGCTAAGAGGGATGAAGCTACAGGAGAATGGAGAAAGTTACACAACACAGAACTGTACGCATTGTATTCTTCACCTGACATAATTAGGAACATTACATCCAGACGTTTGAGATGCGCAAGGCATGTAGCACGTATGGACGAATCCAGAAATATATATAGAGTGTTAGTTGGGAGGAGGGAAAAAGACTTTTAGGGAGGCCGAGACGTAGATGGGAAGATAATATTAAAATGGATTTGAGGGAGGTAGGATATGATGATAGAGACTGGGTTAATCTTGCTCAGGATAGGGACCAATGGCGGGCTTATGTGAGGGCGGCAATGAACCTCCGGGTTCCTTAAAAACCAGTAAGTAGCCTAAGTAAGTATCAACTACGAGGTTATGCATGATTTTTATAGGTGTTTCTGTGCTTAATATAACTTGCAATCAGGATTCTTCTTAAACCTCAAGATTTTTAAGTGAAATATATCTTTTTCTGCTAGATATCACAATTTCCACCTCTTTCTATATTTGTCTGCATGTTTTTTATTTGTTTTGAAGAACAATCTAAAAAAGATATATGTTTAGACAACAAATTAGAAATTTGTAGGATGAGTAGTGATTTTTCAAAATGTAATTTAAATTTATAAACATTTAAAAAAACTTATACAATTTTTGAACAAAAGACATTTTGTACAGAGGCTATTTATATGCAACATTTTTCATTCATTCATAGTTCTCTACCCAAGGTCACTATTTCACTGCAAACCCAGCATTCTTCAATCTTTCTTATTTTCTGCCTTCCAATAAGTCTTCGCAAATGATCCATATATCTTAATGTCGCCTATCATCTGATATCTTCTTCTGCCCCGAACTCTTCTCCTGTTTATTATTCCATCCAGTGCATCCTTCAGTAGGCAGTTTCTCCTCAGCCAGTGACCCAACCAGTTTCAGCATCATTCTTTCTTCACCCACTCTTTCCAACACAGCATCATTTCTTATTCTGTCTGTCCATATCCACATTTCGAATGCTTTTATTCGCTTCTCTCCACTTCGTCGTAATATCCATGTTTTTGTCCCATAAATGCCACACTCCACCCAAAGCACTTCATTAGTTCTTTTTCCAGAGATCCGCAGAAGATGCTTCTTTTTCCATTAAAAGATTTCTATCCCATTGCTATCCTCCTTTTGACTTCCTGGCAGCAGCTCATGTTACTGCTTATAGTACACCGCAAGTATTTGAAGCTGTCCACTTGCTCTACTGCAGTGATGTCAAAGCAAGCGCATTTTTCTGACCTTGACGTCGTGCGCGGGCAGCAAGCGCTAAGTATGGAAAGAGGAAGGGTTGTGTATATGAATAAGCAACCTGTTGGATTAAGAAAAGAGTGGTGCACAAACTTCAAACGGAACGTGAAATTTTATATCGTTATTTTTATATGGCCTCTTTCTGTTTAATATTATCTATATTGTCTGTAAACCAAAAGTATTAACACTGATTTCTTAATATTGCACTTGTGTTTTAAATCTTAATAACATAATAGAGAGTTAAGAAGGAATATTCACTTAAATTCCATAGTAGTATAATATTATACTGTATTAAGTGAATGAAACTCATCATTCATAAAGAAAGTGATATTCCAAAGAAAGAGATTGAGTATGACATGATAAGCTGGAATTGATATTGATGGTATCTTTAGCCTTACAAAAGTAATCAATAAACTAATCAATATTACAGTATAAAGCAAAGTTACCTAGGTACTGTATCTGTTTTAAGTGTAACTAATATTACATAACAAAACTCTTATCGCATTATGCTTTTAAGGTGATATTTGTGAGCAACTTCCTACCATCAGAATATTAAATTATTTTCTCGAAATGTGCTGAAGATATAGAGCTGACATTTTTACAACACATGGGCACGTATCTTTCGCTTATGATGTAACAGTAGTTGCTTTGTTAATTCATTTCCTTACAAAAAATTTCCATGCGAATATTTTCAAAATTTTCAATACACTGTATTCAGTAATACATATTTACGGTATATTAGATTTACGAAAACAATCTGTAAGGCTACTAAATAAATAGGCCTATACCTGAAAATTTCACTTTTCTATACGAAAAGTTGAGAAAATATTTATTTTGAATAAAAAATCAAACTTGTGAAAAATGAGCATTAAAATTAAAACTTACATTCTTATAATGCACTTATACTTCTCAGGCAAATCTAAAAATTAACATGGATACAGTTTTAATAAGTTCTCTTCCCTTTATCTATTGAATCAGTGCTGGCCATCCCTGAATATAGCTCGACCAAGCGGCATATACCACCTCTTTCGTCTGTCTCTTTCCTTTCCGCTGTAAAGCGCTCAGGCTCTCCTGGGCTCTGAAGCGCGCGCTTGCTCTTGTGGGCATCGATTGACATGCCTGTTCTACTGCCTCATTTCGAATTAGCAAGTTTACCTTTATTTTTCTTCCTATAACCACGGTCTTGGTTTTGTTTGGATTTATCTTCTTCCCATACTGCTCACAGCTGTCATATGTACAAACTTTTGTGAGTTAAATTTTGAAGAAAAAAAAAAGCTAAAATTAAGGTATTGTTTAATCTTCCGTAAAGGAAGAACAATCTTTATCTTTGTTACAAGAAAACTAAATGTTTTACTTGTCCTGACACAACACTGGACGACACGCCAGTCACATATATACGTTGCACATACTGCACATTCATTTCTAGTTGTAGGAATCTTGTTCAAAGACTGTTTCAATCGCAGAAGCGCTCTTGATGTAGTCCGTCACACACCCGATGTGTGTTGCCTTTCACAAACGTGCTTGTTACATAAAATCTAATTAAGGAAGCCAGTAGTCGTAGTCAATAGCACGCACAACCCTAGCAATCCCCGCTTGTTACATGAGATCACAGCTGTCCCGCATTCCGAGTATACAGGGTTCGATATCAAAATCCATGCTGAATGATGTGCCGTTTTCGGGTTTTGCCTGCAGATTGCGTGACAGCTTTATTGGTTAATGTAAAATTACTGTTTTAATTTATTCAACCGTCGGTACATTGACAGTCCGTCGATTTGTTGCTGCCTGTATAATTACGTCACTTGTTGGCTGATTGAGGGACTTGTTCATTGCTTCCATGTGCTAAGTGACGACTGATTACTGATTGACTGATATTAACTGACTTTAGTTGTTTGAGGGAAGAGGATGGCTAAATATGTTGAAATCCAGTAAAATAAACAAAAAATATTTTACAATACTGTTTGATATGACTATTACACTTTTACTACGTCACACTACATTTGACAAATAAAACGGTACGAAAGGACGTCTTTCAACCAATCATGGCTGCTTATCGCACAGTTTTATCGCGTCCCTAGCATTTGTTTAATTTTATCGCGTCCCTAGCATTTGTTTAATTTTATCGCGTCCCTAGCATTTGTTTATTTTTATCACTACCCTAGCATTTGTTTAATTTTATCGCGTCCCTAGCATTTGTTTAATTTTATCGCGTCCCTAGCATTTGTTTAATTTTATTGCGTCTCTAGCATTTGTTTATTTGTATCACTACCCTAGCATTTGTTTAATTTTATCGCGTCCCTAGCATTTGTTTAATTTTATCGCGTCCCTAGCATTTGTTTAATTTTATCGCGTCCCTAGCATTTGTTTAATTTTATCGCGTCCCTAGCATTTGTTTAATTTTATCGCTTCCCTAGCATTTGTTTATTTTTATCACTACCCTAGCATTTGTTTCTTTGTCTCCCAACATTTCAAACTGCACTGGTCTGGACGTCAAAAAACAGAAAATTACAAACCACTCCAGTCGATGCACAGCACTTTCAAATATGACTCGCATTGGCATTCAAGAACAAGAATTAATAAAAATCACTGGTCATATATGAAGAGCACCATTCGGAAATCCTGAATAAGTTGAGGGATACTCCATGTACATCAACGAGTTCCACTTCTTTTACGCACACGTCCAATATAACATCAACTGAACCACCAACCACTAAAACATTCAAATTTGAAAATTGTACTTTCAATAATTGTTTCTTTTAAAATTATTCATGTTTATTTTTCATTTCATCATCGTTAATTAAAACATTTGTTGTTTATTTCATCATCCCTAATTAAAACTTTTCTAACACTTGTTTATATTATTTAGGTTATGTTATAGCTTCTGCTATATGATATTACGGATAGTCACGTATCAGAGATTGATTAATACTAAGATTTATTGAAAATCATGTGTCAAATGACGTTGATTACTGGGATCCGGATAATTGAAGTGGAATGCAACTGTTTTAATAAAAATGAAAGTGAATCAACAAAACTTTCTTGACTAGTAACAGTCCACAGAGTTCAATGAAGATTCCATAGTTGGCACAACTGATAACAAGAAAACAACTAAACATAACACACTACTGCCATCTAGCGTAATGTTTGTAATTTAGAGATGGTACAATAATACATTTGAAGACAGTTGTATTTTCGTAAGTCAATTAATATTTTATTGTATTGGAGTACTTTGTTACTTCTAATCTTTATATACTTTCTTCTAATCGTGTAACAGTCAATTAAATCCCACTCGAGTTTTGATTTTCTCTAGACAAATCAAAACCTCTAGTGAGATTACTATTGATAAAAATACATTACATAAAAGTTAACGCTTATTTATGACTTTGTCAGCTACTGTCACGTCATTTTTAAAGCTCCGCTGCACATGGTTTTTAAATGACACTAAACTGTGATTGCAATTTCCCGTAACTTTATTTTTGTGCTTTATTCCATACAAAGAGTTATATATCTTCTGAATTATTAATCTTAAATGCATGACACTTGCTACACACATTCTCTAGACTAGGTATACGTCGACTTTTAGGATAAAAATCCACATTTATTCCTTAATGTATTAGAAACTTTGATGACATGATTCTTGAGAGTAAACTAAGCCATTTATATAATTCAAACTTGAAAATCGAATTTATGGGCCTGAGGAAAATTTTTTGTGGAAAAAATTAATACAATTTCGGACCGATCTAACTCCATTACAAATTCACGTGGGGTAAAACATTTTTCGCCAAAATTGTTCCCTATCTACGGAGAATGTTACATACTAAAATTATTTATTTATCTTGAACCATTCAAAACATATGCCACGTTATATAAGCACTTTACAAAAAAAATAAATTTATTTATTTATTTATTTATTTATTTGTTTGTTTGTTTGTTTGTTTGTTTGTTTGTTTGTTTGTTTATTTATTTATTTTGCTAATAATTGTAACATGAAATATAATATATACAGAAAAACTTTATTTTTGGGATAAAATAATTATAATCAATTGACTTTAGTTTACAACATAGCCACATCTTTAAGCTTTAATTGAGTGCCTCAGTGAAATCTTTTGCCTAATTGGAAATCTACTTTTTGTCCGTCGGAAGGATAATAAATGTAGGAAAATGAGAAATAGGAGAAAACAGACACTGAAGATGGCGAAAAGTATAGAAACTATAGAGTGCGCTTATACTATAAATGTCCAAATAAATATGACATTATTGAGTTATATTGTTTAAAACTAGAAGAAATAAGCTTCAAATGAGGAAAAAATATTATTTACCAAAATTTTGAAGAAATCTGACATTTCTAGAGTCGATGTGAAACATTTTTTCTGTAATATAATTTTAGTTGTTTTGCAGCATGTCTATAGTAACACATCCAAAATTCATTCTTAATATATTATAATTATTTATCTTACAATTTTGAAAGCCATTATCAAAATTATATTCTGGACATGCTTTTTACTAGTAAAATCTCATAGAAAATTGTACATCAATTATGAAAAAAAAAATAAATCAAATTTCACAATCCTCTCCCCTTAACAATATTATCTGACTCACATGTTGACTGGCTGGTTGAATTCTTAGCTCGTAATTTATTTAATTCTAATTGCAAATAAAGTTCATTGTCACTGCTGAGCTCATAAATGATGATGATCATCAGTAAATATAAACGTTGATGATAGTTCACCGCTGAATATTGTCCGGAACCTTCCCGTTCAGGAACTCAAATATTTAGTATGATACAAATCTATGGGAGGATCGTCCATCTATATTTGCCCTTTTTTATAATATCCATCACGAACTAGTTTGAACTCTGGAACCTCGATTAAGAGCCCAAAGGAGGAGATATTTGTAATATTTTTATGTTATCCATCTTTATTACACAACTTTTAACACTATTACCAATATGATATAATTTATTATAATCATTTTCACGTGTTAATGGTGAACTACTGTACTTATTAACTTAGTTCACTATTAGCAAGTGAAAGTGATCATTATAAATTATGTTTCTATCTTGCTGCTAGGATGTTTGAATTGTTAAGTATTGCATGCTGTTGAAAGGTTTGCTTATTCTTCACCCTCTCGTATAACTTTTCAGCAATACTGGACAAGGGCGGGTGCAGACCTCTTGCTTTGGGCTCAGATCTGCAAATCCAGTTGCTAGCAGAGAACATTAATCTGCATTTCCCCATTACCCACAATAATGACTTAAGACAGTAACAGCAAGTTGTCCCATTACGCATTTAAGAAAACCGGAAATATAGAACTTTAGGCTAATAGTTTCCAGAAATTCTAGTTTTCGCTCACAAAGCTGTTGGTGCAGTTTTTGCAGATAAGAAAGTACCTGTCTCCAAGCATGTCGACGAGTTAATTTGTACGCATGCGTCATGGGTGCTGGCTACAGCTAATTGAATATTGCCACTAACAGCAATTTCATGAATGTTAAGGAATTTATTACAATCAGAGAGTCGATCAATATGCAAAATATTCGGACAATGTATTGATCGACAGTTTTGCGTATTGGTTGAGTCTTGCAGATTGCTTCTTCCCCTTCTTCCCACATAGAGCCTCTTTTGCTGCTGCTTCCAGGACAGACCTAAATTCAACACTTGTTGTGATGTACCTGATTTACAATATCGTAGGAATATTGTTCCTAAATTAACAAATACTTGCAAATAAATCTCTATGCAGATGACGTGAATATGTTAGGAGAAAATCCACAAACAATTAGGGAAAACACGGGAATTTTACTGGAAGCAAGTAAAGAGATAGGTTTGGAAGTAAATCCCGAAAAAGACAAAGTATATGATTATGTCTCTTGACGAGAATATTGTACGAAATGGAAATATAAAAATTGGAAATTTATCTTTTGAAGAGGTGGAGAAGTTCAAATATCTTGGAGCAACAGTAACAAATATAAATGATACTCGGGAGGAAATTAAACACAGAATAAATATGGGAAATGCCTGTTATTATTCGGTTGAGAAGCTCTTATCATCCAGTCTGCTGTCAAAAAATGTGAAAGTTAGAATTTATAAAACAGTTATATTACCGGTTGTTCTTTATGGTTGTGAAACTTGGACTCTCACTTTGAGAGAGGAACATAGGTTAAGGGTGTTTGAGAATAAAGTGCTTAGGAAAATATTTGGGGCTAAGAGAGATGAAGTTACAGGAGAATGGAGAAAGTTACACAACACAGAACTGCACGCATTGTATTCTTCACCTGACATAATTAGGAACATTAAATCCAGACGTTTGAGATGGGCAGGGCATGTAGCACGTATGGACGAATCCAGAAATGCATATAGAGTGTTAGTTGGGAGGCCTGAGGGAAAAAGATCTTTAGGGATGCCGAGACGTAGATGGGAAGATAATATTAAAATGGAGTTGAGGGAGGTGGGATATGATGGTAGAGACTGGATTAATCTTGCTCAGGATAGGGACCAATGGCGGGCTTATGTGAGGACGACAATGAACCTCCTGGTTCCTTAAAGCCAGTAAGTAAGTAAGTAAGTAAGTACTGAAGTATAATATACTAACAACAAACGAAATTATGTATACTTTTGTTTCAATAATGCACACATTTGAATAGCTACCGGTAAAATGTTCGCTATTTCGTATTTGAAGTCTCTGTATCTCGATCAGTGTTGCCAGGTTGGACGAAGAAAGCGGAACGTGGCTCTTATTTTCGGCATACACTCAGCCAGTTCCATTTCCGGTCCTCACCAAAACATCTGCATGGCTGGAGGTTCCTGCCTCGAGCCAGGAAGCGTCTTGGTAGGCCTTTCCACTCACCCAGACTTTCGTAGTAGTGAAAGCTTGCAGTGCAAGTCTTTTATCACAAAATGGGACAGGATTTCGAACTCTGGAACATCCTTTAGTAGATTTACTATGCGTCGCGAAGGACATGTTTTGAAATCTTGAATTTTTGTTTCCAGTTTCCTTCCGCAATATAATTTTGTCGCTCCTATCTCTCTGTTGTTGACACTGCACAACTTAAATTCTTTGCTTTTAAGGGGACAACATAATCAAAACAAGCAATATCATTGTCACCATCGGTAGCATCATTTATTCTCATCTGATTTTCACATTTTCTTGTCCTCCCCTGAGTACGAGATCCCTCTCTTTCAGGGGAGTGCTAAAATGTTTGTATATTAATGATAATAATAATGTATAATACACCTGCATATAATTTGAACTGGTAATGGAAATTACGGGAAAACGGCTGAACGGATTTTAATAAATGACCCCTCATTTTGAAGCTTGGAACTCAAAGTTTTTCAGAAAAATAGTAGTTTTCAGTGAAATGTCAATTTTTTGAACTTAATTTTCCTATTTTCCAAAATCCATCTGTCGTCAGTTTTGAGAACTGGCTAATTGCATTTCAGAATAAAACAAAACACACACTACAGTAAACAATATTAGACGAAGGCCATGATCTGCAAGAATGCTGACATATTTAGAGCTGAAATGAAATAGGTTATTAAACATTTAAAGACTTGCTAAAATTAATTTACAGGTCTGATTCTGTGGTGCGCAATTTTCTGAGTACAGCTGTATATTGAATATTAAAAACTACAAAACTTGAGGTGGTTTGATGACATTATTACCATTAGAAATTAAATATTATTACAGTTAATGCCATGATGTGACTATTTTTCATTAATTATACATATTAATGCTATATTAATGACATGAAAGTAAAACGTTTTGGTGTTATATAAGTAAATGTAGAGAATATCTTAACTTAGATCTTGATTTATATAATGTACTGAGTGGCGGCTATTTAGTATATGTTATTGAAAACTATAAAACTTAGGTAAGGTAATAATATTGTTATTAAAATCGAACATTTTTGTAGTTATTAATCAAGTGGAGTTGGGTCTTTGTCATAAATTTAATGGCGGTGTAATGTCGATTTATATGCGTGATTCTCTTCAGTATTGGCTCGAGAGAGCGCAAAAATTACAGTTCCTAAGGAAAGACCAAAAGGTATTACTTACTGATAAAATATGAGGCCTACAAGATTTTGTAGTCTCCCGATCATTTCAGCAAGATCTCTTAGCAGGGAAAATGATTTTACCTTCTACATTTCAAGGTTGTTCACGAAACATGCAGCAGCTATACTAAGATGCTATGTTTATTGTTCTAAGGCATAGAAAACCTCACTTTTTTTAACTTTCAACTACAATCCACAATAACCTGAAATAGCTATTGCTTTACTCCCTCATGAAAAAACCCACTGATTATCATGACATTGTTACTTGCGTTTTCGCGTTGAAACTGAAAAACTGAAGGTGGATAGGTTCAAGAAAAAGTATTTGGCATAAAAAACCATTCAGAGGGAATATGTTTCATTATTATGGAAGCAAATAACTTTCAAAATGGCTGGTATTCTTCACTGAAAATAAGTCTGAAAAATTTTTATTTGAACGTCTAATGAACTTAGTTTGCAGCATTTGCTGCACAAGCCACTAGTGTTTGTATATTAATAATAATGAATAATAAATTGAATTTAAATTGAATTGAACATTGGAATTGCAGGGATTTAAACCCATGTCTGCGACTCCCCGACACTACTCCATTCCCCGTCGCCAGCGATGTGGGCTTTATCTCTAGTCTGTTTACAAGGTGTTGGCCAATTTCGATTTACGATGTGATCCCAGCTAGCGCTCAGGGTCGGTCAGTGTTATTTGTGTACCAATTTATAGAGTGGATCCACTACACGTGTCGCTTCTACAGTTGATCGAGGAGTCTCCATTTGGACCAGCCTTCAGAATGTCAACGCGTGTGATAGCGTCGGAATTCGAACCCCCGGAGCGACGGTGAACGGCAACCTGGAGAAAGTTGTGAATTTTTACAGGTCGAAGATGCCGGAGGTGCTGCTTGCCATGATCCGGGGTCTTCAGGAAGTGCCTCGTTGGGTCCCCGGGCTGGGCGGAACTTGGAAGGGTTCAGTACCGGAAGCCAGCAGCAGCTTACACGCCATTAGCCAGGGAGGTAGAACTGCCATTCTTAACATCGGCACTAGAACGGCAGCACCATGCTCCGACAATCTTTTGCTTCTGGGAAAGACACACTAGGCTACTAAATTCTATAGTGAGAGCTCAACGGATAGATATTTATGCGTCGAAACAGGCTTATACAGGGTGATTCACGAGGAAAGGTAAAACATTAAGGATGTGAATTCTGAAGTCATGCTGAGTGAAAAAGTTCATATGAATATAGGTCCGTTTTCGAAGGGTTACGGAGATATGGCTCTTTGATTTCACAAAAACTTCTGAGATTCCATTGTACTAACTCGCATTTAGAGACAGATTACGGACAAATTTAAAGTTTATATTCACGTATGCATACATATCTAATTTTCTAGAAGTCGGGGTCGATGTTTTCGCACATTTTCAAAGGTACCTACTTCTGCTTCAATGCACTGTTGCGCTCGGGCGTGAATCGCGCTGGTCGCTCGGGAGAGTTGCACGTGGCTGTCTTTATGCCGCATCCAAAATACGGTCTATTAGCGCCTCTCTCGTTTCCCCGTTCCTTTGCTATACCGAATCTTTCACCCAACTCCATAGACAATAAATACTCTTCGATATGGTACCCTTCTGTTCGGAAAGCGTCGTTCATATTCAGCGACGGCATGCAAGGAACTTCCACCGCACAAACCATAAACATACACAATATCGGCGTATTCTGTGGTCGAAAATTTATAACGAATCTTGAAACCACAACTTAACACTTCCGATAACTGTACCTGTATAACTACTGTACTGTAGGTAGCTGACTGAACTGCTGTGAACCGATAAGTGATAGCGTATTTGTTGTGACATTTGTAATGCCCCACCACCCGGTTTGTTTCTTTTCTCTTATCTACATCGCTCACAATGCAGATTCCAATGCTACGTCATTCATCGGTGACCTTGTCTCACGTCAGCAGCATATGGTAACGTCTGATTCACATTGGGGCGAGACGTTTTACCAAAAAAATGCATCTAGCTCCGCTATCGTTCGAAAACGGATCTATGAACATATAAACATTTTTCACTCAAAATGGCCTAAGATAACGTATCCTAAATTTTTTACCTTTCCTTGTGAATCACCCTGTATGGCCTAACATTGCAGTAGAAGAAGAAGAAGAAGAAGAAGAAGAAGAAGAAGAAGAAGAAGAAGTTAGTGGGATCGGAGAGGTTCAGATTCCGAATATTAGAACGATATTAAAAATCTCGCCTCCTCTTGGTCACGAACTCGTACTCTTTCACCGGTAGTCTGTCAACCTATAGCAAGAGCCACGTCGTCAAAGCTTGCATTCTGCTTGATGTTACTAATTTGTTTGAAACTCTCCTTAATGAGCTCATTTTAGGGTCCGCAAATTCATGTCTTTGCATATTTTATTTTTCTAGTGGGCATAACTAATTTGCATGCTAGCAGATTATATGCACGAACTACTAATTTGAAGGCTGTTTAACATGTTCTTGTGTTAAATATACTGTAAGTAGACAATATCCTTTAAGAGCAGAAACATTGATATTACGACGAAGTGAAGAGAAACGACTGGAAGCGTTTTAACCTCTTCCCTTACTATATATTTTACCAGTTTTGTGAAAAAAGTGTCATATTTTTTATTTTCGTAAAGAGGTCATTTAATATTACAGAATCACTGTACATCACTAATTTTCTTGCATACTTAAAAAATCACTATGAAATATACAATGGGACTCATATGAGTTAACTCGGATTAATAAATTTTGACCCATGTTAGCAACCCGAGTTAGCTCGGGTTAATCAAGGAATTGGTTAAATGTGGATATGGAGAAGAATTGAGTGTGAAATGGACGGAAATGAATCTGTGCTAGAAAGAGTGGGTGAAGATAGAATAGTGCTGAAATTGATCAGGAAGAGGAAAAGGAATTGGCTGAGTCACTGGCTGAGAAGAAAGCGCCTACTGAAGGATGCACTGGAAGGAATGGTAAATGATAGAAAAGTTCGGAGTAGAAGATATCGGATGATACACAACATTAAGATGTATGGACCGTATACAGGGACTGAGAGAGGCGGAAAGTAGTGAAGGTTGGAGAATGCTGGGTTTGCATTGAAACACCTGTCCTTGAACAGAAAACTACGAATGAATTAATATTCTTACTTGTCTCATTGCAAATTGTATCAGCTTCTTTTGTTTCTGGCCAAATGGAAGAGAAGGCGTGATGGCCTTAACTTTGCCAGAGTAAATATAATAATAATAATAATAATAATAATAATAATATTTATTACTATTATTATTAATATAATATATTATATTATAATATTTATTATTATTATATTATATTATAATAACATTTATTACATTATTATTATTATTATTATTATTATTACTTCATATCTTGTAACTCATATTTTCAATATGTCATCGTCTGCACAGCAAATCAAGAAGCAGTATTTTTTATTTTACTTTGTCGGTCTCGTTATTACCCTCCAAAGAAAGATAATTAAAAAAATTTCTTGCTAGCAAAAATTTTTTCATGATTGAAAAACTTTGTTGAAGAGTAACAATCATATGCTGGTAAGGAATGACAATAATTTAATTGCTTATTTGGAAAAAAAAAAAAAAAAAAACCCACTTTTTTTTGCAACTTATAAGAAATAAATATGAAGATTGTAGATACCAGCTTAGTGTCCGTGCAGTTATAGCAAGTGCAATTCTTTTGATTTATTAGTACTTAAGCATTTATGGATAAGCTATATTGTTAATTTTGTATTTCGTGCATACGAAAAACCAGACTCACCCCATTGTTTAAGGCACAAATGGGACACAAAGCATGGACCGACATCAATGCTAGATTAGCAACACCATCATACTTAAGCAGGGCTGATCATATTAGGAAGTTTAAATGCAGAAAACAAAGAACGAACGTGGCAAAATTTTCCTTCGTTAACCACACAATAGTAGACTGGAACAGCTTACCTGTGGCAATCTTTCAGGGTGATCCTCTCAAAATCAATTACATTTAAGGAAAGATTGAGAAGATTAAACTGACAATGTAATTTGTAGGTGCAGTGTAATTAACTAAGTTGTCATGTAATTAATTAAGTTGATATGCAATTAATTAAGATGATATGTAATTAATTAAGTTGATATGTAATTAATTAAGATGATATGTAATTAAGTTGATACGTAATTAATTAAGGTGGTGTGTAATTACTTAAATTGGTAATAGTTGGGTGAAATAGGTTAGGTTTACTTTTGCTTATCGTAGGCGTTATTATAGCATAGTTTTTATTTATAGTCCTAGGTTTATTGCATCTATTTATTTATAGTTAGAAGTAAAATCCTTATGTAAATAATATGCGACCTTTGATGTCTGAACTTAATTCTTCCTGTCAATATCTAAGTCTCCCTTGTCCAGTTTAACTTCGTAAATCTGTGACTAGGAAATTAAGAGAGGAATTAAGCAATGCAGAATTCGAATCATGGAAAGTAATGCCTGGAAGAGGCAGAGGTGTAGAATTGTACAGCCAAGTACCTAAAGCCAACGCCTGGATTTTTAATAAGTCTGGACTATCTACATCTGAATGGGTAACCTGCCTCAAAATGAACGCCAATTTAGCAGCAGTTTGAGGAGTACCTGGTCGCTCTTTGGACGGATTCCGGTGCAGACATGGCCGCCCGGAGACAGAAACCCTTGCCCACGTCCGAGGTCAGTGTAACAGAGGTTTACTCCTCCGAAATGCCAGACACCATCATGTTCGATCCTTAATTGCAACTGCTTTAAGAAAAAAGTCTTGGACAGTAGAAGAGGAAGTTTTTTGCCTTGCTACTAATGGCTCCTCTAGACGTATTGACATCATAGCGTATTCCCAGACTACCAAGAAAGGTTATATTGATCCTACCATAAGGATTGAAACGGGGAGTAGCCAGCCGGAGGATGTCAATCATGAAAAGATCAACATTTATCTGCCAACAGTTGATTACTTCAAAGCAAAATACCAGCTTGAAGACATTGAGGTGATTGGTCTTCTTATTGGAGCTCGTGGTGTGATTCCCAAGTTCTTTGAAAGCTTCAGGAAGACTTTTGAACTACCACAGACACTTACTGCTGACATCATAACTTCAGTTTTGAAATGCTCTTGCCAAATTCTGAGTCATCATATTCACTCTGTTTAATTTTTTTTATTCACTTTATATTCATATATGTTTATTTTAATTTTCTTTCTACAAAATTTATGTAAACATTTAATATTGTAAAATTTATGTAGGAGAGTATACTGAGTCCTTCTGGGCTACCTCCAATGGACGGCAGTTATTATCTTATCTTATCTACGTTGCCTACAGTCACCATTAAAACAAACATACTGAAAGTAACGTACATATTCATGAAATATATTTTAAATAGCTTTTATGTCCATTATACCTCAGTATCTTCTTCATCTGTTGCTACTTCCGTGGCATGAGGGATTTCTGTGTAAACTGAGCCTGTCTTGCCTCTGTCAGCGAAGTACCTCAGGCTCCACCTGAAGGATTTTTTCAAAATACGGTTATGAATTATTTTGTGCAGCAGTGCATACTCCTGATCCAACTTTCACTGAATGTCTGTTCTGCCATCCATTTTATGACGTGGATTGGTTCACTTCGATTAACACGTCACTTCCTGTAGATTGAGTTTACGGAGTTGTTTGTGGAGTCCAGTTTACGAGGACGTAGCAGCGACTACAACATCCGTTCCTGGTTTGCCATATGCGTTGAATGTCTTCATTAACAGCTTTCCATCCCGCTATCAGAACTGCGCTGTTTGCCGTTTACTCTAGATAGAGCCGATACTTAAGGATATTAGTAAACTAAGAGAACATGTCAACGGAATGGATGAAAGAAGAAGATCTATAAGACGTCTTGGTAACAGATGGAATAAGAAAGTATCAAACCGTATGACGAATACATGTATAGAAGGTGATGCAATTGCATAAAAAGAAAAACTGGATAGAAAGGGGGCTGTAATGATGTGATGTTTAAAAATATCCATTTAAAATTTTAATTTTTATTAGTTACTAGCCATACCCGTGCGCTCCGCTGCACCCGTTAGAAATAAATATAAAGTAATTACATAATTAAAACAGGACATTTGATCCAGGGAACATTCGTGTTTGATAGAAGGATAAATCGTTTAATATGTTACTTAATTTAAATTGTATTTAAAATATTAAAATGCGATCATTTTGATCCAGAGACCACTCATTTGGTGCAATGACAATTCCTTTAACATGTTTCTTAATTGTTATTACCAATTATTTTTGGAAAAGCGGAAATTAACAGAAAAATTTTGGCTACAGATTTATTATTATGTTTATATTATATTATGTAAAAAGTGTGTTGATAACGGATGTACTCGAATTAGAAAGTTTTTAATTTGTTGTGGGAGCTCTTGAATCTCAGGAGGAACAGATTTTACAACAGCGCAACATAATCTGCTTGGCTCATTACCCAATTTTTTTGCATTGCATTTATTGCATATATATTTCATGTATTTTAACACGATTCAATTGAGCATAGTTAAAATTTGAATTATAAAATAATGCATTGCTAAGCTAACGTACTATTACTGCATACTAAATCGATACACTCTCGTTGTTCCTTAGTTCTCTGAGATAAAAATGAATATGTTCATAAACATAATTTTAAGAAATACAGGAAATGAATATACAGAATAACCTATCAAGTTTTCTGTGCATAAGAAGCTATTTTAATCTTACCTGTCCTCAATTCACTCACAAGTTACTGTAATAACATTATAGCATTATGTCCATCGAGAGAAACTACACTTTCCAATGATGAAATAATAATTAATTATACAAATCGGTTAATTTAGCTTCCGATATTACTTCATACAAACACAGAAACATTGTCTGTAGGCTATGTTTCATAGCTTTCGATTGTTGTGTCCAAGGCCCCTTATAGACGGAGTCATTTGTTTTTTATTTCAATACACCGCCTTAGATGGCAGTTATTTTAATTTTAAAACTCATTTATCTCATTAAATATCAGTCTTATCAAAATTTTTCAAAGAATAAAACTTATCAGAAATAATTTTTAAAGAAACTTTTGTTATTTGTTATGTAACATGTTACACAAAAATCAATAATAAGCGAGATATTTCGATTTATTTAATTCAGGCCCCCTTATAACCCCTCTTTTAAATAACGTATTTTGAATGCCATATAGCCTAAAATCTAAGTTACAACGAACTTAATTTATATTCCAATTTTCATCGAAATCCGTTCAGCCATTATCCCGTGAAAAGGTAACAAACATCCAGACAGACAGACAGACAGATAGACATACAAACAAAAATTTCAAAAAAGTGATTTTCGGTTTCAGGATGGTTAATTATACATGTTAACACCAATTATTTTTGGAAAATCGAAAATTGCCAGAAAAAGTTTGGTTACAGATTTATTATTAGTATAGATGTAGGATTGTCTAGTCCAAATGTATTTAGTTTAAGTTATGTTCATAGACACGTCCAGAGCTTTCGGTTAATCTCGTAAAAACCTCACTAAAAGTTACCGTATGGAATGGAATGGAATTTAACTGAGGGGGGCACGGATGGCCCAGCACTGCGACCTATTGAGATCTATTGCGCTAACCCTCGATATGGAATGAGTTGCATGCCACAGATCTCTTACGCGCACCGTTATAATCACATGACTCCCTTAACGACCGGTCCCTACAGCCAACAGAAATCCATATACCATTCCTGCTTCGGTTAATTCCCCCTAGGCCCCCTGTCGGTCCGAGGCGAAACTCCTCCCCTGAGTAGGTCCGCCTCGGGTGCCATTGCAGAAGCCATCCAACGTCGCTGAACTACATTCCACGGAGGCTGGTCGAGAGATTCAGCAGCTTCGGGAGGCCACCGGTAAAGTGATCTGAAAAACCAGAAACGGGATCATGAGGAAAGAAAGTGGCGAAGATGAGTGGGGTTCCAATCGCCTGATAAAGTTACCTGATATTCATCCATAGGAGTGAGGGAAAAACCCCGAATAAATCTCACCCAGGCAACTCATCCTGACCGGGAATTGAACCCAGGACCGCTGGGTTTGGAGTTAGACTCGCTAACGCCTCAGCCACAACGGTGGATAAAAGTTACCGTAAGTGACATTAATTCCAGGAAGTTATTGTTTGAAACAAAAGTTTAATGCAATTTTCCTCGCTTTCGCCTTCTTTCCGAGATAAAAATTATTCTTTTGTATGAAACATTTCATAAATTCTTTTTGGTAAAATCATTGATTCAGTTCCCAATATTTTCAGTCAGTTTATGACAGCAGTGTATTATGATAAGAAATTATTGAAATAGTTTTAGGTTTATCCTTTAAGTGTGCAGAAATTTGGTCCGAACAAATGTAACATTGATAAATTCCTTTACAAAATGAAAAGTTACAATTTTTTCAGATCAAATTTCTGCACATTTAAAGGCTAAACTTAAAACTATTTCAATAATTTATTATCATAATACACTGCTCTCTTATATTGACTGATAATATTGGGTATGAAATATTTACACGGTATGAAATATTTAATATAAAATAATTTTTATCTCGAAAAGGAAACAAAAATGTGAAAAATTGTATTAAACGTTTTTGTTCTATGTCTCGTGATGAGAATGTTGTACGAAATGGAAATATAAAAATTGGAAATTTATTTTTTGAAGAGGTGGAGAAGTTCAAACATGTTGGAGCAACAGTAACAAATATAAATGATACTCGGGAGGAAATTAAACACAGAATAAATATGGGAAATGCCTGTTATTATTCAGTTGAGAAGCTTTTATCATCCAGTCTGCTGTCAAAAAATCTTAAAGTTAGTATTTATAAAACAGTTATATTACCGGTTGTTCTGTATGGTTGTGAAACTTGGACTCTCACTTTGAGAGAGGAACATAGGTTAAGGGTGTTTGAGAATAAGGTTCTTAGGAAAATATTTGGGGCTTAAAGGGATGAAGTTACAGGAGAATGGAGAAAGTTACACAACACAGAACTGCACGCATTGTATTCTTCACCTGACATAATTAGGAACATTAAATCTAGACGTTAGAGATGGGCAGGGCATGTAGCAAGTATGGACGAATCCAGAAATGCTAATAGAGTGTTAGTTGGGAGGCCGGAGGGAAAAAGACCTTTGGGGAGGCCGAGACGTAG
This sequence comes from Periplaneta americana, assembly GCF_040183065.1. Classification (NCBI taxonomy): domain Eukaryota; kingdom Metazoa; phylum Arthropoda; class Insecta; order Blattodea; family Blattidae; genus Periplaneta; species Periplaneta americana. Next base: position 3,463,089 of record NC_091132.1, on the reverse strand, counting down.
GTGGGAAGATAATATTAAAATGGATTTGAGGGAGGTGGGATATGATGGTAGAGACTGGATTAATCTTGCTCAGGATAGGGACCAATGGCGGGCTTATGTGAGGGCGGCAATGAACCTCAGGGTTCCTTAAGGGCCAGTGAGTATCTCAAAGAATAACCCCCTGAAATTAATGACATTACTTACCGTTCACTCTGAATAAAGGGTGGGAAAATTAGCGGAAACTGCCCCTTTGCCTTATGACTAAACGAAATGTTGTGTTAATAAGAAATATTGGAAATTTTAAAATATCTGCGGTCTTTGATTAAAAAATGAAGAATTTAACAAACTTGGAACTCTAACGTTCATATCGTTGAACGAAAATCATTGGTCAGGTTCCAGGAAAGCGAGTTGAAATGCTGGAAGAACACGGGTGCTGTAATATATAGCGCAACCAAAATCGCAGTTTGTTGTTTGTATCCATTTTGACAGTAGGTTTACCATGTAGGTATAAATCAAGAGAGTTTGCACCCTCATTGTATGCACAAGACAAACGAGCAGCGCTGTTCACTTGTTCATGATTTATGTGTAATGAACGAATATAAACTTTATTACTTGCACACATGAAATAGAATCGTATATAATTTACATACACAGATTGTCCAGGAAATGTAAATGCGAATTAATTCATCACATCCACCTGACCTCTGAGGTTAAGACCAATTTCGGTTCACGCCCCGTTATGCGTGAAGAGCCGTCAAGAATTCTTTGGCTACTGGGTGTTTTCCAATAATGCTGATATTAAATGTTTGTTTCTCTGAAATGAAGTCATTTAACAACTCTTAGTTGCCATGTAGTGTTTACTCCCACATACTCAGGCAACATTTCGGAATACATTTCGCAACAGCAAGAATACCTGAAGGTCAGCATCCAGCATGACACGTGCTGCTCCTAGCGGTTGACCAGAGGGTAGCAAACGTGCCAAGTTCCAAAGTTTCTACAGTGTATTAATGAAGTAATATGAAACATCACTACAAACTTTTTATACTCGTGCCTTAGTTTCACGAAAAAATGTTATGCGTACAAGAGTTATTGTAAATTATCCGTTTACTGTTATGACAGATTCCTTATGCAAATATTGACTCAAGTATACAGGGTGTGGCAAAAACACTTCTTTCTTTAAATAGTGCCCTATATTAATGTGTACAAAATTATTTGAAATCTCCATTCAATTTTACATACAGATACTCAGATAGGTTAATTTATTCTTGCCTTTGAATTTTCTCTTGTAAATACAGTGAAACCTCTCCTTACGGACACCTCCAAGATACGGACACTCCTCATATACGGAAAGATTTTTATGTTCCAACTGAAATAATATAGAAATAATGATAAATTTAACTCCCGTTTACGGACACTCTCAGGCACGGACACGGACTGCTGTTTCACAGTCCTAAAGCTTGCTTTACCTCTTGACTGCGGACAGAACTTGGATTTCAAGACCTAGGCCCGTTTGTATAAACCATTTAATCTTAGATCAGAGGTTAAATTGATCCTTGTTTCAGCTGAACTTGGAATTTTGTGTTGTATAAAGTCTAATCTGAGATTAATTTTTCTCAAACTAAAGTCAACTTTGATTGAAGAAATTTCTCCGATTAAGTTAGATGATCCAAGTTCAGTTATTTCTTTTCTGTTTGAAATATACGAGTGACAGATTGTGCAAATAAAATAACCATTATTATTAATATTAATAGATATGGTAGGTACATTTATATATTTTTTTTCAATTTCTTGCCTTAATACACAAACATTCTTATATTTTATAAGGCTCTATCGTGTTCAGCAGTATCAAATAACATAACCTACAATTATATTATGTTTATAACAACCATTAATTATTAATGGATATGATAGGTACATTCATAAATGTTCAATTAACTGTATTACTAAACGAAAATTGTCGTTTTACAAAGCTTTATTATGTTTAGCAGTATCAAACACCATAACATGATAACAACTTGGAGAACAGTCAACCTTCTTCTTATTGTCCGCCATTATTTACAATGCACAAAAAAAAAAAACCAGTGTGTCCAACAGAGTGTAATACGGAAAGTCGCCAAAAAGTAGTTGTAAAGTCGCTAGATTTCTCATTATCAACAAAGAAAGATTAAATTTTGTCACTATGGGGTGCTAAAAAGGTCACTAAATCCCTATTTAAGCAATATAAAATTTAAGAGAAATTGTTGTTGAAAAAGAGTTAAAATCGCTAGATTGGCAACACTGAACAAACCTGTATAACATGGTCCGCGCATCACGTATTTCACCTGTTTATGCGATGTTGCCAAATCCTTTTCACGTGAACTTAGGTTGCATTTGAACCAAGGTAATTTGATCGCAGAAAAGTTTTATACAATAGAAGAAGTGTCTGAACTCGGCTTACTTTCCGATCTTCGATCAAAGTTGATCTTTAGTCAGGGAGTTTTATACAATTGGGCCCTAATGTGTTACAAAATTAGAAAATTTAGTTTTGAGAACTGTACAGAAATTCCTTAACATGAAAGAAGACAATAAGGCTACCACTAGCCCAGCCGGCTACAGCTTGTTAGCTGGAAGTGGGTGGATAAACAAAGTCATAAAATTTAACCTGTCTGATGGGTCCGAGATTTCCGTGATAGTGAATTGTATTCGACACATGGTAGGATTAGTAGGATTATTGTCTTCACTTCAATCAGTTGTTCTGTTTAGAGAGACATGGCACCTGAACGTAAAGGTTAAGTTGAAAACTGTAAATTACAGTACTGCATAACTGTAGACATAGAATAAAACTGCATGGCACAGTACTGTATTTTCCTTTTTCGGTCTTATCTACTGTAGTTCAAAGTTGCAAAGAATTTACCCTAATACTGTAGTATACTGTATTTAGAATTAAACTACAGTAATACATTTCATTTAAAGAGTGAAGGGATACATAATGCATATTATAAATTTACTGTTAGATTGGAGAGCCTCCCTCCCAATAAAGGACACCTCCCAGATGCGGACAGATTGTTACGTCCCTTCGATGTCCGTAAATGAGAGGTTTCACTGCATTACTATGCTGCTTTCAAAAAGACCGTGATGCGTAATGTGAAGTAAGTTTGTATATTTATTTACAGTATGGCGCGAAACTAATAAATCACTGACATAAATAAACAATCAGTCTTTTTCATCCTGAGTTCAGATTCGTTAATTATAGCAATCCTTACTTAATTATTTGTGGCTTTTAAAGAACCCGGAGGGTCATTGCCGCCCTCACATAAGCCCGCCATCCTAAGCAAGATTAATCTAATAAATACCATAATACCCCACCTCTCTCAAATCCATTTTATTATCCTACCATCTACGTCTCGGCCTCCCAAAAGGTCTTTTTCCCTCCGGCCTCCCAACTAACACTCTACATGCATTTCTTGATTCGCCTATACGTGCTACATGCCCTGCCCATCTCAAACGCCTGGATTTAATGTTCCTGATACGTGGTGCCTTCTTGGTATCACTTGTGAGGTTCAGACCTGTCTTCGGACAGTTGACTGAACAACAACAATTAAGTCAGGTGAAGAATACAATGTGTGCGATGTGTAACTTTTTCCATTCACCTGTGACTTCATTCCTCTTAGCCCCAAATGTTCTTCTAAACACCTTATTCTCAACACACTTAACCTCTGTTTCTCTCTCAAAGTGAGAGTCCAAGTTTCATAAATATACAGAACAACTGGTAATATAACTGTATTTATAAATTCTAACTTTGACCTTTTTTGAAACCAGACTGGAAGACAAAAGCTTCTCAATCGAAACGAATTATATATATTAGTACATATTTAAAATATACCGTTTGCACCCAATAGAGGAAATTGCCGTGCTTTGGGCAGTTCCAGTTGCATAATATAATACCAGGAGTTAGAATAGAATAGAATGTTTTATTTTCGCTGGCAGAGTTACGGCTATAAGGCCTTCTCTTCCACTCAACCAATTCTCCAGCAATATTTTTCACTTAAGTTTTAACGACTAGTACATGTTAATTTAAATTTAGATAAACCTATAAGATAAGTGGAAATTTATCTATTTAAAAGGTGGAGAAGTTCAAATATCTTGGAGCAACAGTAACAAATATAAATGACACTCGGGAGGAAATTAAACACAGAATAAATATGGGAAATGCCTCTTATTATTCGATTGAGAAGCTTTTATCATCCAGTCTGCTGTCAAAAAATCTGAAAGTTGGAATTTATAAAACAGTTATATTACCGGTTGTTCTTTATGGTTGTGAAACTTGGACTCTCACTTTGAGAGAGGAACATAGGTTAAGGGTGTTTGAGAATAAGGTGCTTAGGAAAATATTTGTGGCTAAGAGGGATGAAGTTACAGCAGAAAGGGGAAAGTTATACAACACAGAACTGTACGCATTATATTCTTCACCTGACATAATTAGGATCATTAAATCCAGACGTTTGAGATGGGCAGGGCATGTAGCACGTATGGGCGAATCCAGAAATGCATATAGAGTGTTAGTTGGGAGGCCGGAGGGAAAAAGACCTTTAGGGAGGCCGAGACGTAGATGGGAAGATAATATTAAAATGGATTTGAGGGAGGTGGGATATGATGATAGAGAATGCACTAATCTTGCTCAGGATAGGGACCAATGGCGGGCTTATGTGAGGGCGGCAATGAACCTCCGGGTTCCTTAAAAGCCAGTAAGTAAGTAAGTAAGTATACAATAAAGTAATAACTTAATTTATGAGCTAATTTAATTCCATCAATTATAATTAATTTAAGATAGCTAGGAGTTAAGTGATATAATTAAAATTTTAAGCAGAAATTGAGGAGAAAACACTAGTTGGAAAAAGAAAAGAAAAATATCTATACGAAAAAGTTGAATAAAATCTAGAAAAAGCCTCTAGGGATTCTGATAATGATGGTGGTAGTGGTGGTGAGAGTGGTGATGATAGAGGTCTAATTATAGGAGGTGCAATCATCTCCGATATTGTTTTTATCAACCAACAAAATGAAAACTGATCAAGTGCAAAAAAACAAAGTTCTGAGGAAGCTAACAAACTGACCCATATATCTGAATGTGAGAAAGTAAGAATTAATTCAACTTTTTTATAGTAAACTGTATGCCAATAAGTTGTATTGTAACATTTTCATGTCATTATTCACATAAAACTGAATAATATACAGTTTTTTTCTCAAAACTTTGCTTTTTGCACTTGGTCAGTTTTCATTTTGACTGTATCAATTGTAGTTCAACTTTCCGATATTGGAGCCGTAGACTTCGACGTGGAAAGCTGATGTTTCAGCTGTTTGCATGGTCTGTGTCAAATTGCACGACGCGGTGAGCGATCTCAGACACACAAAAATGCGTCGCGGAGTGTGAGAGCGGCTGCTTGACATAATTATTTTTTACAATAAAGGCAGAGAGCAGCTTACTACATTCTCCGTGCTTTCACACTCTTATAACTCTATAAAGAAACACGTGAAATCTATAAATCACGCTCGGGTGGGTAGCCGTGTTGCAACTGGAAACCCTCACCTTTTCGACCCCCCGAAGCCAGCAACCCGGCGCACGCCCGTCCACTTAAAAACCTCCAGCAACCAATCTTCCAACAGGTTCTGATTGCCAGACTGGTTGCTTGTGTGTGTGGAGAGGATTTTATTGTGTAGCAATATTATCAGTTCTTACAGGCTGTCCTTTTAGAAGTTAAATGGTTGTCTGTACTGAAAATATCGTATCACAAAGTTACACATATATCAATAGCGTTTTGCAGAACGCTAAAAGAAATTCGCCCACATGTTAAGTATATGGATCACTGTGCCACAAGTAATAGTAATATGCATTACAAGAGCGGTATGTTGACGTTTTCATGTTCGAGGAAAAGATTGAAAAAGCGAAACGTAGTTGAGCTTTTTTAATTTCCGAGAACATGAAAACAAGCATACCGCTGGTGTATCGTACATTATTTTGTGCGAAGATCGTTTATTACATACCTGAAAGACGAATTTCTAATTAGTTGCAATGAAATCTCCATGTTGGTTTCTGTTTAATGACGCCAACTTCGGAACACCAAAATATCTTTCTTCAACATTGTTACTTTAAAATGTTTTCTGTGTTTACTATACTCCAGCAGGCAGTGATATACATCTGTCCCCCCCCCCCCAGTCTATAAATGCGAACTTAAAACAAATGGTAAGGTTATGTAATGATTTATTTTTAATTTTAATATTTTAACAATATTATTTATATAGCATATTGCAGTAATAACATCGGCATCTGGAATCTCGTTGATTTTTTCACGGCTTCCTTAATGTTACTTGTATCAGGAATGCAATAAGTTTCGTGGAGTAGTACACCTTACTTAATTTTTGCAAATATTTAAAAGCAATAATTAACATTGCAATTTAGGTGAAATTGCAATGGTAAGTTTCCATTTTATAATTATTACCATGTTAAACGTCTCCAAAAATAATATGTTAAAAGCCTAAAGCAGTAAAATGAATGTCGCGCTTAAGCGGTAAGAAGAGGGAAATTGTTATGTGTGTTAGGTTGGGAATACTGAATGAGGTATTTCACACTTACCGCGTATTGGTTCTGTGCGGAAAACAAGCAAATACACACGATATCTCACAAAAATATTTAAATAGTCTTAAATTAACTCTTGCTAATTCTTTTTTTAAATAATCGTGAAAATTTTGTGGACTCTCGAAAAGTTAGAGACGCTTTAAGAGAAAAAGAATTTGAAAATTGGTGTACATTGCAACAAAAGGGTAAAGGAGTGATTCTTAACAAAGAATTCCCCCCAGCAAACAGGTGGATAAGAAATCACAAAGATCTAACCCTCTCGGAATGGATAGACGCCCTTAAAATGGTAGGCTATGTCGCTCCGGTCCGAGCTGTACCGGGTAGAAGTCGGGATGGTACCCGCTGTAGGCGCTGTCTCAGCGAGATTGAAGCTCTTCCCCATATCCTTGGCTTCTGCCCCTATAGTGAGATTTGAGAGACATGCAGATCAACCGCAAGAGGTGGACAGTGAAAAGAAACGGATCTATGAACCAACAATCCCGTTCTATAAAGATAAATATTGCCTGTCCCACATTGATGTGATAGGTCTGATGGTGGGAGCACGAGGTACCATACTCGCCTTCTTTACCAACAAATGTAAAACCCTGGGCCTAACACACAGCATTGTGAAGGAAATAGCCATTAGTGCCCTCAAAGGATCGGTTCAGATATTGAGAAATCATTTGTATGGGAGCGATAATGGAAATTTGAAGTTATCTTAACCGATGGCTGTTGATTGGTTTAGATATCAATGCCAATAAATCCGTACTATTATTTTTCTCGCGGTATATGGCATTAATATCATTCTAACCTATCTGATGATTTCCCCCCCCCCTTTCTTAACTGTAAATGAGCATAAACGCTACTTAGGTGTAAATTTTTCTGACATTTTGTATATTCGATTCCCTCATCGTTTCAAATGCATATCATTTTACCTTTTAGGTGTGTTTCCAAATTATATGTAATACGCTTTGTCAAATCTGGCAACCTTTTCATAAGGGAAGCTAACTTTCTTCTTCTTCTTGTAAATACCTAGGTATATATTTAAGAGGATACTGCATTGAAATTTCAGACGTTCATATTTTTTTAAGAGTCCAGTGATAGTAGCGAAATTAATAACTTTCATATTTGTAAAGCTAGACTCACCTAATTTTTATCACTGGTATAACTGGTTAATAACAACAAATGCACAAAATTTCATCATCTATTCTATCAATAGTCTCTAAACACACACCTTCATCTCAAACAGCAGAAATAACTAAGATGCTCTCTCAATTAATATCACTCAATGAAAGAATTGTATTCCAATGGATACCATCCCATTGTGGAATCCTGGGAAACCAGAATCATATTTTCTGCCTTTCTCTTAATCTCCGCATATGATCCATAATTATCAGTTGTAACATGGATGTTTAATACAATAGTCATCTGCGCTTTTTTAAATAAAAAATTGTCGTTTTTATTAAGCTAAAATTTTTAACAGACTACTTGACGAACTCTAACGTAGAAATTAATTCCTTTTGTCGTCAGCTTCATTTTTGTCTAAGAAACTGTTCCTTTTTATTTCTACTTATAGTCCGTTTTCCGGTGCTTCTAGTAAAAATGTACATTTCTGATTTAAAATCTTTCAAAACGTCAATAAAATAAAAATTGATAGGTGTACAGTGTACAGTAGTGGCAAAAAAAATCGAACCGACCTTTGTAGCTGATTTCAGAGCCTAGTAATACCTACAATTGCACACATATTCAATAGTTCCTTAATCACTTCAACTTTCCCTAAAATATGGAAGCAAGCTTTCGTTCTTCCTCTTCCAAAAGTCAAAGTTCCCACCGACCCGAACGACTATAGACCAATCAGTATCCTGCCAGCCATATCAAAAGCACTGGAAAGAATCGTACACAGACAAATTACTAACTACATGAACGAACACAAACTATTCGACAAGTATCAGTCAGGTTTCAGAGCTGGACACAACACAAGCACTGCTCTACTTAAAGTGACAGAAGACATTCGTGAAGCAATCGACTCTAATAAAGTAACAATACTAACACTTCTTGACCTTAGCAAAGCTTTCAACTCTGTAAATTTCGACCTGCTCACCCATAAATTGAGAAATCTGCATTTGTCAGAGACTGCTGTGAGTTGGTTCGAATCCTACTTACGGGAAAGACAACAATGTGTTGTATCCGGGAATCGAAGCTCTTCCTGGCTTAACATAACATCAGGTATACTACAGGGTTCGGTACTCGGACCATTGTTGTTCACAATATATGTCAGTGATATTACATCTCATGTAAGGCATTGTAACTATCACTTGTATGCTGACGACCTTCAATGCTACATCTCTTCCCGCTTAGATCGAATAAATGACGCTATAAATAAATTGAACAAAGACATTGACTCGATTGTGACATGGACAAAGAAATTCCATCTTAATATCAATCCTGGAAAGACATAAGCAATCATATTAGGACACAAACGGCAAACCGACGCTGTAAAGCACCTCGACATTTCCCCCGTTAAAGTAAGTACAGTGCATATCCCTTTCAGTTCTTCGGTAAAAAATCTTGGCATTCACATGGATAATAATCTCAACTGGGACATGCAAATCACAGAAACCTGCAGAAAAGTATATTCTATTATTCATGTGCTAAAAAGGATAAATGTTCATCTTCCCTCTTGCTTAAAAAAGTCCCTTGTGCAGACCCTTGTATTTCCCTATTTTGACTATGCTGACATTTTACTGACTGACCTTTCCAGCGACAACAAAATGAAACTTCAACGTGCTCATAATTTGTGTGTACGTTTTGTAAGCAATGTTCGTAAATATGATCATATTACCCCATCCCTGGAAGCAATAGGTTGGCTTAAACTAGATAAGAAAAGAAATTTACATTCACTTCTCTTTCTCTTCGAAATCTTGAACTCTTCTATTCCTTCGTACCTGTCGTCTCGCTTCACTTACCTTTCTTCCCACCACAATCTGAACACACGCTCTCGCCATGAAACAATACTAACAATACCATCCCATCGCACCTCTTCATACTCATCCTCTTTCACAATAGCCCTGCCAAGACTCTGGAACTCGTTACCTGCTAGCATCAGGGACTGTCGAAATAAAATTGAATTCAAACGCAAACTTGCTAGGCACTTGGTCAGTAATTGAGACTCGTTCAGACATGGTTTCTTGTAAATAGTTCTTTTAATCTACCACAAAATATCTCAATATCCGGTAATTTCATCACTATAGAATTTTGTTATTGTAGGTTTAATTTGTAATTTAGTAAATACAAAAATATTCTTTGTTCTTAACTTCTATGATAAAATGTCTAGCTTTCATTAATCAGGTATTCTTGTCGTACTTTAATTTTTATTGCAATTGTAATTGTAAATTTAATATTAATTGTAATCTTATTGTTCATGTTATAGTTGTAATCCCCTGGTAGAGGGGCAGAGAAGGCCTGACGGCCTTATCTCTACCAGGTTAAATAAATAAATCTAAATCTAAATCTAAATCTAAATCTAGTTCACTCCAGAGCACGATAGACTGGTAACTAAGACTTTCGTGGTTCGAATCCTGCCTGGGAAGGAAACCTTTTTTTTTTTTGTTCCTTATTCAAATTTATTCCCAATACTTTTCAATTGGAGCGATATTTTACTAATTAATTAACTCATTATTTCCATAACATGAAATTTACCAGCTATTGAAAAGTATTGTTATTCATAGATTTCAAAAAGGCTTATGACTCGGTTAAGAGGGAAGTATTATATGATATTCTTATTGAATTTGGTATTCCCAAGAAATTACTTCGATTAATTAAAATGTGTCTCACTGAAACATACAGCAGAGCCCGTATAGGTCAGTTTCTATATGATGCTTTTCCAATTCACTGCGGGCTAAAGCAGGGAGATGCACTATCACCTTTACTTTTTAACTTCGCTATAGAATATGCCATTAGGAAAGTTCAGGATAACAGGCAGGGTTTGGAATTGAACGGGTTACATAAGCTTCTTGTCTATGCGGATGACGTGAATATGTTAGGAGAAAATACACAAACGATTAGGGAAAACACGGAAATTTTACTTGAAGCAAGTAGAGCGATCGGTTTGGAAGTAAATCCCGAAAAGACAAAGTATATGATTATGTCTCGTGACCAGAATATTGTACGAAATGGAAATATAAAAACTGGAGATTTATCCTTCGAAGAGGTGGAAAAATTCAAATATCTTGGAGCAACAGTAACAAATATAAATGACACTCGGGAGGAAATTAAACGCAGAATAAATATGGGAAATGCGTGTTATTATTCGGTTGAGAAGCTCTTATCATCCAGTCTGCTGTCCAAAAATCTGAAAGTTAGAATTTATAAAACAGTTATATTACCGGTTGTTCTGTATGGTTGTGACACTTGGACTCTCACTCTGAGAGAGGAACATAGGTTCAGGGTGTTTGAGAATAAGGTGCTTAGGAAAATATTTGGGGCTAAGCGGGATGAAGTTACAGGAGAATGGAGAAAGTTACACAACGCAGAACTGCACGCATTGTATTCTTCACCTGACATAATTAGGAACATTAAATCCAGAATTTTGAGATGGGCAGGGCATGTAGCAGTATGGGCGAATCCAGAAATGCATACAGAGTGTTAGTTGGGAGACCGGAGGGAAAAAGACCTTTAGGGAGGCCGAGACGTAGATGGGAGGATAATATTAAAATGGATTTGAAGGAGGTGGAGTATGATGATAAAAGCCATTTGTAAGTAAGTAAGTAACGAAAAGTATTGGAAATAAATATGAATAAGTAACAAAAAAAAAAAGTTTCCTTCCCAGGCAGGATTCGAACCACGAAAGTCTTAGATACCAGTCTATGGTGCTCTGGAGTGAACAAGGCTCTGAAATCAGCTACAAGGGTCGGTCCGTTTTTTTTTTTTTGCCACTACTGTACACCCTTTGACACGGAAAGTGGTCGCTGTTCAGAGACCAAGTTCCACCTCGGAACAGATCGGGAATCATGGTGTGTGCTGCATTTACACGCGTGCGTTTTACATAGACTCGAAGTCCAGTCTTAGCCGGCCCGGATGGCTCAAGCGGTAGGGGCACGGCATGTCTCTATCGCTTGGTCCGAAGGGTTGTGGGTTCGAGTCCCGCCTCGGGAATGGGTGTTGTGTTTGTATACGTGTAAGTAAAACAAAGGAAACAAGTGAAAACGAAAACAGAAAACAGAAAGATAACTTTGGTAAACGGCCTCTGACCGGTCTAAATTAAAAAAAAAAAGTCTTTGTAACGAGAAGGCAAAGCTCTATAACTAAGCCGTAAAGGCTTCGTAGAGAATATACAGTTTCGTGACATACAGATATACCACTGCTACGACTTGATTTCATGCTCGGACCTCGATGATTAATATTTCCCCATGTGAATCTCGCTTTAACCCGAACGACTCTGAGACAAATTTACGCTACAGGAGACCGACCATTTTCCGTGTCACTACCTTATAAAATCACGAATTGAGGCGGGGATTGGAAGATTCACAGCAATTGGTTGTTCTGTTTGTAGCGGCAGAAAATTCAGACCAGGGAGAAGGAGGGAATCTGGCATTTGGAGCACAGTACGTTTGGAAGATACTATTTTTTAATCTGTTCAATTATACAGGGACATCATTTTATTTTTACTTCAATTTCTATTGTACCTGAGTTTTTTAATGTACTTCAATCCCACCCCTTCTACTAATGAAGTTCAACCGTCCTCCACACAGATCCAAGACCGCATATACAGTCATAGTAGCCTTACGGTCATAGTAAACAGTATGTTCCAAAAATATGTTCCCATTTTCCAGTGACGAAAGAGCTTTCAATATTGAATCATATTCTCGCATAGGTACTGTCGTCCGTTTGCCTATGTCGCATCCTGGTTCCCCCCACTCGCTTCTGCTCGCCCCTTTGTAAAGTCTAGTAGCTGGGCTGTCCTAGCTCTTTTCTGAGAACATTAATTTCTGTTAGGAATCGAACGTCTACGTAATATTATACAACTGTTTAAAATAACTGAAACAAAAGGGTCTCGTTAAGTAATTAATTGTCACGTGATTTTCTCGCTTTCTACGACCCTACGATATAACCACTTGGATGGACAGTAGATAGTATGTCTGAGTAATTTTATCTTTTCGGATCGGGCAGAAGTGAAGATTGAATTTACAGTACGTAAGGTACCCATTTATAGAGTAGGTACAGAATTATTTCAACATGAGTTACTGGTACGAAGGACGAAACTGGTAATTAGAATTACGTACAATAGTCTATATTGCGATAATATGCACATTAGAACTGAAGGCTGTATCGAAATGAACGGCCACAAATTTCAAAAATATGTTTAAATATTCATATTATGATTATTTTTCAATTTAACTTCATTCTCTATATTGTACGCTAATGTACTGTAGACAGTATAATATACACTGCATAATGAATACGTCCACATGGATAGCTCAGTTCGTGAGTAAAAACACTCATTGTAAATGCTGTATTGTATTTTGATTAAAGAAAAACCTAATGAAAGTTATCAAACTCAAAATTGTGATATTTCCTACTTTACGTAGATGGATGAAATACTTTTCTTCCCTCCGATAGCTAGTAAAGTGATATGTTTGTATTTTACGCCAGTATCATCGAACTCCAGTCGTGGAAGGGGGTACCAAACTGTGTTCTCAATCATTAATCCAAAGGTATAACCAGATTAATATTAAAAATGTTAGTAAAAATAAAATTATGTCCCTGTACAATCACCAGGCAGTTGGTTCGACATTAAATCTTCGATTTGATAGTTAGTTCTCGACGCCATCAGAAGGCAAAAATGATGTTCCAAAAAGATATTTCAGATATTTGCCAAACTGAGAGAGGTTTGAGTTGACCGTACCTGAAATAACATATTACCCAAGAGAGTAAAACAATTCCTAGTGCAGGGTCCACTACCCACAAAGTGGTTTCCCCTGTATTTGCACGATCGTGTTGCAACTCCAGATATATATGAGTGCTCAAATACCGCATCTGACAGATGATCACTGCTCAGAACTAAAGGAGCGAAATTGGATCAGACAGAACCAGTCCGTGGGCGTGGTACCCCAGAATACAGACGTAATAAGGCTTACGATGCCTCAACAAAAGTGTTTTCAAGTTACGGAGAGGGTCAAAATTTGACCTGACGGCGTGACCATTTATTTTTTTATTGTGGTCGCCGCAGGAGGTGAGGTGAAAAGTGCTGCCTACAAGTCGGGGGCAGCTCGCAAGAAGAGTCAAATAGTACCTGAAATGAGGTCAGCCACGGCCATAGTGAGCCGCCATGCTTGAGTTGGCAAAAAGGAGCAATCGAAAGGGAATCGCTCAGTCTGGGGCACATACCCCTCGAGTGCGCTTTGAAAATATCCTATGCGACAGGAACATGAAAAATGAAAACGTTACAAAAATGGTAAGATAGAGATGTGTCATATTTAGAGGGATGACAAGGTAGGGCAATTGTACGCCCCACCCAGATTTTAAGATACTACGATACTACTAAGGAAAATGTCAGAATGTACCTTTAATATCAAAATATTCCACGTTTAGCAATGACATATCATCCAGCAGTGCCTTGTCTTGTTAGAAATGCACCAGAAAATATGGTATTTCAATCTACTACATAATTAAATAGGTATATACACCTTCGGAAGTCGAAAAAAAAGTTTTTTTTTTCTTTCTTGTTGAATGGACTTTCTCAATAATATGGTGGAAAAAAAAATGTTTAAACATCTCTAACGCTCTTCGATTTACGACCTAAAACGTGAGACTGTGTCTATTGACTTGGTCATTACAATGTGGATAAAATTTTTCACCTTCCATAAGTTTGTCGCTCATTTCACGGGTAACTTAAATTTTCCAACCAATTTACCTCATAACTTCCACATTTTTAGATGAAATTACGAGTATAAAGTTTTGCGTACAAGTGTATTTCTTTCATACCGGAGAACAAGCCCTGCCTTGAGCACTGTTATATCTTTTCAAGTTTTTTCATTAACACGTTTTATGTAAAAATCAAATTTTTCCTTTAAAATAACCCCAGCCTCCTTTTAAAATGAATCGGTTTATCCATCGCCCTTTAAATTCAATCGGTCTGTCTCCCTTCAAAATCCCTCTATCCATATCTCCCTTTAAAACACTGCATCCATATTATATATATATATATATATATATATATATATATATATATATAAAACCTATGTTCCTCTCTGAGAGGAACATAGGTTAAGGGTGTTTGAGAATAAGGTGCTTAGGAAAATATTTGGGGCTAAGCGGGATGAAGTTACAGGAGAATGGAGAAAGTTACACAACGCAGAACTGCACGCATTGTATTCTTCACCTGATATAATTAGGAACATTAAATCCAGACGTTTGAGATGGGCAGGGCATGTAGCACGTATGGGCGAATCCAGAAATGCATATAGAGTGTTAGTTGGGAGACCGGAGGGAAAAAGATCTTTAGGGAGGCCGAGACGTAGATGGGAGGATAATATTAAAATGGATTTGAGGGAGGTGGGATATGATGATAGAGACTGGATTAATCTTGCACAGGATAGGGACCGATGCTGGGCTTATGTGAGGGCGGCAATGAACCTTCAGGTTCCTTAAAAGCCATTTGTAAGTAAGTATATATATATATATATATATATATATATATATATATATATAGATGTATATATATATATATCCCTTTAAAATCATTCCATTCATATACCTCCCTTTAAAATCACTCATTCCATCTCCCTTTAAAATCAATTGGTCTATCTCTCTTTAAAAGCGCTGCATATTTCTGTCGCCCTTTAAACTCGCTTCAAGCGTATATTTCTCTTTAAAATCAATCGGTCTGTGCCCTTTAAATTGAGTCGGTTCATCTCCCTTTAAAATCCGTTCTTTCATCCATTTCCCTTTAAAATCACGCAGTTGTATATAAGTGAAATACATATTTTTCAGTGTGCAACATTAAATTATGAGGTCTGTACTACGCAATTGGTCAGTTTATTCAGCGTAACTCGAAAAACGTGAGAGAAAATCTTTGACAACCCTTGAAGCTCAGTGCCATCGCAGGTTTTTTTTTTATTTCTTCCTGAATATTGTTGGCGTATTTCATGTGAGTCGTTAATTTTCAATATGAATAAATTTCGTCAAACGATTTAGGAGAAATTTCAGACGAACAGATAAGCTACATTTTTATGTTCAGGAAGATTGAAAACGTGTTATTTTCGCGAAAATCTCTAAATTGCTCCTTTTTTTTATACAAAATCACGACATTTTATATAATCATTTTTAATTTCCTTATTTTACGAGACTTTATCAACTGCAATGGTTATCTACCTGTAGTGATTAAGTGAGGTAAATAAATTGTAAGATTAATAAAGAATGGAATAAAACCAAAGAGAAAGTGAGTACTGAATGTCTGCGATATTAACACGAACTATAATGTTCTGCAAGAATAGCCAATCAGTGTTGCCAACTCGATTCTCAAAAACCCGCTATGAAACGGTGCAGAAACCGCTAAATTGCTGTATTGTCAATGTAAACTGAATACATCTTGATTACACAATTTTAACACTGTATCACTTCGGAATATGTATTATATGACTTTCTTGTGTTAAATTCTATCGCACCTGGTTCACATGTTTCGACCTGTTATGGGTCATCTTCAGAACTGGTCGTTGTTGGTCTTGGCGCCTCTTGTTTTATTTCCTGTGAGGGTGTGTTCAGGCGCCAAGACCAACAACGACCAGTTCTGAAGATGACCCATAACAGGTCGAAACATGTAAACCAGCTACGATAGAATTTAACACAAGAAAGTCATATAATACATATTCCGATGTAAAATGAAATAATTTTGTCGCTATGAGTGCTAAAAATATCCGCAAAATCCCTATAATAGCAATAAAAAATTTCATAAACTTTACTCGTTAAACTAACACAGAAAAACGCCAGATATAGCGGGAAAACCGCTGAATTAGCGTCATTGTAGTCAATATCAATATCAACAATATGTCAGGGATACTAGTATGTTGTTGTTGTTGTTTTCTAATGCCAGGCGTTTGACAATAAAATCATTTGACCTCTTGCACTCCAATATTTTTCAAAGATATTATCATGGCCAGCCACTGAAGCACAGATTTTGAGGTGTTCCGAATCCATTTCTTGGTTTGAGTTGCACAATGGGCAGTTAGGGGACTGATATATTCCAATTCTATGCAGGTGTTTGGCCAAACAATCATGGCCTGTTGCCAATCTAAATGCAGCTACAGACGATTTTCGTGGTAAATCGGGAATTAACTGTGGATTTTGGTGCAGAGAGTTCCATTTTTTCCCTTGAGATTGTGTTATCAAATTTTGTTTGTTGAAGTCTAAGTATGTAGATTTAATAAATCTCTTCACAGAGTAATACGTAGATTTAGTAACAGGTCTGTAAGTAGCAGTGCTGCCCTTCTTTGCTAAAGCATCCGCATTCTCGTTTCCCAGAATTCCACAATGGGATGGTATCCATTGGAATACAATTGAAGACATTATTACAAAAAAAAAACCTTGTCATTTTTAATGAAAATGAGTTAAGGACACATTTGCTACTATTTAAAATGTTTATAGACTCCAAAAATGACACGTCAGGTGCAATAACCACAAGGATAAACACCAGTTGTACGGAAACAGCTGACATGTGTTGTTCTATTTATTTTTATTGTTTTCCTGAAAAATAGCAATTTTGACAAGGGTTGTTTTTGTAATAATGTCTTCAATTCTTTTATTGAGTGATATTAATTGAGAGAGCATTTTAGTTATTTGGATACCAATATAAATTCTCTAAAAACCACAGAGATCAATTCAATTTATAGTTCATACTAACTTTCAGAGAGAAATTATAACTAATTGAAATGTAAAGGTTCATATGGATCGCACTGTACCTAGTTCACGTGCTTTCTTGTAATTTTCTCTTATTTTGACCTCTGATGTGTAAACAATTAATTTGCGCCTTCTGGTATAAAACAAACACGGAGTAGTGTACGAGCCAGCGCTCCACTTCCATTCATTTAGGGGCTTTAATCAGGAGATTGCCATCATCAGGATCAGCCGTTGTGATTGCAGCGCATGACGCTGGAAAGGTTACTCCGAGCCTTGGATTACGCGCGCGTTTCTCAACGGATGATGGCTAGCAATAACAATTTGCAAGAGTCATGCTTTCGATCTTGGTCAAGGTCGATCCAAGGCGTCAATATTTGCTCACTGGAGTTGGGCTTATTATACAAAATTAATGGCTTCACTCATAGTAATTGTTACTTGCTTGGAATCGTTCAGCGACGCCCGAGGAATGCCTCAGCGAAACTCTGCAGCATGGCAATTCTTTCTGTCTCTTCTACGAAATTCTGTCGAGGATTTATTGAATAGGAATCTATTCTTTAATGTCATCATTGCGAAGGAACACAATAGACAGGCCCATTTGCTGGCCTTAGCTTTCTTGCCAGTCCTCGGTTCGATCTCTTACTTATACTCCAGTCTGTGAATTGTGTGATTTAACTATAGAATGCTATCGTATGAATTTTGTCGTATAATGGGTATTGATCCTCACTAATTCTCACGCCAAGCGAGCTCCTGCTCCTTCTATCTATGCCTCATTTGCTATCATCAGAGACAGCAGATTCAACTTACATCTTCAGCCAAGTTATTATAAGATATATTTGGAAGTATACGTCACATTTATGCAGGCCTACCAATATTACAGAAAATTTTCTGTCAGTGTTGTTTATTTCTTCTAATCTTTATATACTTTCTTCTAATCGTGTAATAGTCAATTAAATCCCACTCGAGTTTTGATTTTCTGTACATAAATCAAAACCTCTAGTGAGATTACTTACTTATTTACTTACAAATGGCTTTTAAGGAACCCGAAGGTTCATTGCCGCCCTCACATAAGCCCGCCATCGGTCCCTATCCTGTGCAAGATTAATCCAGTCTCTATCATCATATCCCACCTCCCTGAAATCCATTTTAATATTATCCTCCCATCTACGTCTCGGCCTCCCTAAAGGTCTTTTTCCCTCCGGTCTTCCAACTAACACTCTATATGCATTTCTGAATTCGCCCATACGTGCTACATGCCCTGCCCATCTCAAACGTCTGGATTTAATGTTCCTAACTATGTCAGGTGAAGAATACAATGCGTGCAGTTCTGTATTGTGTAACTTTCTCCATTCTCCTGTAACTTCATCCCGCTTAGCCCCAAATATTTTCCTAAGCACCTTATTCTCAAACACCCTTAACCTATGTTCCTCTCTCAGAGTGGGAGTCCAAGTATTATCCAACGAGCAAACGAATTTCGTAATTCATTTGTTTTGCTGTGTTGCAAGATCCACATTTCAGAACTCAGATTATAAGCTACTAGTGGCTTGTACAGCAAATGCTGCAAACTAAGTTCATTAGACGTTCAAATAAACGTTTTTCAGATTTATTTTCAATGAAGAATACCAGACATTCTGAAAGTTATTTGCTTCCATAATAATGAAAGATACTCTCTCTCGAGCCAATACTGAAGAGAACCATGCATATAAATATCTACACCACACCGCCATTAAATATATGAAAAAGACCCAACCCCACTTGATTAATAATTATAAAAATATTTGATTTTTAATAATATTATTATCTTACGTAAGTTTTATAGCTTTCAGTAACATGTACTATATATACTATATAGCCGCCACTCAATAAAGTATAAAAATCAAAATCTAATTTAAGTTATTCTCTACATCTACTTATATAACCCAAAAACGTTTCACTTTCATATCATCAATATAGCATTAATATGTATAATTAAAGAAAAATAATCACATAATGGCATTAACTACATTAATATTTCATTTCTAATGGTAATAATGTCATCAAACCACTAATACACAGCTGTACCCAGAAAATTACACACCACAGAATTGAATCTGTAAATTATTTTTAGTAAGTTAAGTTTTTAATAACCAATTTCATTTGAGCTCTAAATATGTCAGTATTCTTGCAAATCATGACCTTCGTGTAATATTGTTACTGTAGTGTGTTTTGTTTTATTTTGAAATGCAATTAGCTAGTTCCCAAAACTGACGACAGATGGATTTTGGAAAATAGGAAAATTATGTTTAAAAATTGACATTTCACTGAAAACTACTATTTTTCTGAAAAACTTTGACTTCCATGCTTCAAAATGAGGGGTCATTTAAAAATCTGTTCAGCCGTTTTCCCGTAATTTCCATTACGAGTTCAAATTATATATATATATATATAGATTTTAACTAAATTAAAGTAAACCCACTTCAGTATTATACACCGCAACCAAATCGTAGTCTGTTCATTTTTTTGAACTTGGTTCTAAATTAATCTTCATTCATTTGTCTTTATACAACGACCCTCAATTGTTCCTCTCACTACAATCCGATGCAACGTTTAAAATGCAAGAGGCTTTTACCCGTCAGGAATTTTTTTATTTTATTTATTTATTTACTTATTTACTTACTTAATTACTTATTTCTATCTATCTATCTATCTATCTATCTATCTATCTATCTATCTATCTATCTATCTATCTATCTATCTATCTATCTGTCTGTCTGTCTGTCTGTCTGTCTGTCTGTCTGTCTGTCTGTCTGTCTGTCTGTCTGTCTGTCTGTCTGTCTGTCTGTCTGTCTGTCTGTCTGTCTGTCTATCTATCTATCTATCTATCTATCTATCTATCTATCTATCTATCTATCTATCTATCTATCTATCTATCTATCTATCTATCTATCTATCTATCTATCTATCTATCTATCTATCTATCTATCTATCTATCTATCTATCTATCTATCTATCTATCTATCTATCTATCTATCTATCTATCTATCTATCTATCTATCTATCTATCTATCTATCTATCTATCTATCTATCTATCTATCTAATCTATCTGTCTGTCTGTCTGTCTGTCTGTCTGTCTGTCTGTCTGTCTGTCTGT